>NC_142103.1:20628085-20787728 GCF_054644295.1 Miniopterus natalensis
AGCTCAGGACAAAGGACCCAGTGCTGGCTCCCCAGTAGGGGAGCACGCCGGTGCCATCTCCATCCCTCCAAGGGGACCCCACGAGACTTGCAACCAGGGGAGCAGTGGGCAGCAGCAGCTTGTCCCAGGCTTACTCCCTGACCCTGTCTCCAAGGCCCCCTTCTCTCTCTGACTTCTCAGTGAGCCAAGCAGCCCAGCCCAGGCTCTCCTGTTGCTGCTTCTATGCACCTTCTTTGTTTCACTGTCCTAAGTATATTTGGCTGCCATCATGGACCTAATACCCTTTAATTCAGTGCCGTGTAGCCCTTCCCTTTGGACATCTCCAACCTCCAACCCCTTTTCCTTAAATAAATTCAATTTTTCTTTACCCACCATCTACGACGGCTATTTAGCCTGCCTGCGCACCACCGACCTTAATCTTTCAGTATGTTGTGTACAAAGGAGCCATTTTCAGAACATTACATATACCACAAACCATTTTTGTAAAAAAAAAAAAAAAAAAAGCAAAAAATATTTTACAAAGAAAATATCCAAACATATATACTTGAATGTGCACAAAAGAAGTCTAGAAGAAATACAGAAATCTTTCTTACCCCTTGAATGTGGGAATGGCTAGGTCACTGGAATGAGAAGGGCTTTAACAGTTTATTCTCTACACTTATGTATCATTTGAATTTTGTTTCAAGGAACAAATATTTTGTGTTAAAATTAATAAAAACTAACAATCTATAATAGTAGTAGTAAAAGCTTCCCCCACCACACACCAGCTATATCCCTTTATCTTGAGATTTAATTGCTTTTAAGAAAGCTCACTTTACAAGTACTGTGTTTTTGAACTTTTATTTAATGTTTGCAGAGACTTAGCATTTTGGTGCAAAAGTTCTACTTTTATATATAACAAACTTGAAAAGTCTATGCTTGAGACTTCAAACACAGACAATTATTTTCAGTTTTAGGAAAGTCGCTTACTGTGGCACACTAATATCATTTGGTGGCAGCAAACCAAATCACAGGGGCAGTTTTGAAGAAAGGCATAACTTTATTTGCGGCTAAAACCGAAGAGATTGACTTGTAACATGTGAAATGCTTGAAACTCTCCACAAGTACAGTGTGATAGCAACAGATAGGCCAACAATCAGAGTAATTCCTCACTTGGGAGGGAGAAAGCATGCTGTGCTGGTGCTTACAATACGATGCAGGAAGGCTGGGCTCTTGGTATGCATTATAAGGTTAGTGCAATAAAGGAAATTTATTATTATATTTTTAATCCTCACCTGAGAATATGTTTTTATTGATTTTTTGAGAGAGAAGAAGGAAGAGAGAGAGAAACATCGGTTGCCTCACATACATGCCACGACCAAGGATCGAACATGCAACCTAGGTATGTGCCCTGACCAGAAAGGGATTGAACCCTGAAGCTTTTGGTGTACGGGACAATGCTCCAAACAACTGAGCCACTTGGCCACGGCCTTTTTGCAAATTATTAAAAGGCTCTTATTCCTTCCAGCAATACCAGACTCCATTTCCCCATTTATTCTGGTGCTTTAGTGCAGTTAGCAATCTATCCAACTAAGTAGACAGTGGTAAGCAAAGCAGAGCTGGAGTGTGAGAGCTGGTATGTGAGTTTTAGGTCAAATTAGACTCTAGTAGGGTTACCTACTTCTGATGTGACATTGTGCTAAGCCTGAAGCAAGGTGAACTTCAGATATGGGTTGTTCTTTACAAGGCCATGTGCACCTGAGACCCAGTATTCATGAGGGTTAACACATAAAATTAACTATCACAGACCCTGTTAGAATCTATAATCTATAACTGTAAGGAGACAGAGCTCTATTATATTTGTATAGAAATGATTATTAAAGTGAACCCAATGAACTGAACAAATGAACTTATACTGAAACTAAGAATATACAGATATTTGAAATTCAGAAAAATAAAAAGTAGAACCTATCCTGACAGCCAAAAATAATCAGTTTACTCAAGTTTGATCACATTTTTTTGTCTTATAATATTACTGACATGGCTATGTTCCTAAAATAAAAATTTCTATTGCACTAGTGTTGATGTTGTATTGTTTGCTCACCAATGATGAGATGATGAACTAAATAAAGTTTACTCATTAATCAAATGCTATAATGGCACATCTTTCAAGGCATCCAGTGTCACATTTTGTTTTCTCAAATCTGCGCATAGTCCATGCCATTCTGAATCATTTTTTATCAAACCACGTTGACTAGCCAATCTTTTAATGAAGCACCTTCTACGTGCCCAGAAGCATGCTAGAAACTGTGGAGAATCATAGGAATCAGAGAAAGAGAATCCTGTTATTGAGGTACTTAAAAGTGAGCTGGGGAGACAAGCCATACATTCATAAACTATATAAAGAATCTGAAAGTGTGTATTAAAGTGCTGCTAAAGTCTGTGATATTAAAACTAAACAATAAGGTACTATTTGGATGATATATGCAATAAATGCAAAAAAAAAAAAAAAAAGTAAAGAGAGAATTAATCAGAAAAGGCTTCACCACGGAGGAAATAGGACTTGAATTAAACCTTTAAGAATAGTTTGGATAAGCTTCACTTTTCTATGCTAATAAGCCTTTTTGATAGCATAAAATTGCATAGGAAAGGGTATATTTTCTCATGAAAACAAAACATCAATGCAGGACTTCTAGAGAACACTAATGTGTTTCCAGCCCTCAGATGCTTTGCCAGGAAGAGTGGAGAGGGGACAAGGTCGCAGTTATTGGCACAGAAGGCTTGCTTATGCTTTGTTAAGAGAGATCATCGTAGCTCCCACTTTGCTTGATCATTCAGACTTCAGATCAGTTCTGCTTTACTGTGGCTGAATACTTCAATTAGAGCATTCCGATTCTCTGTTTCCTTGTGACCAAGGCTTCTCTGCCAATTCTAAGGTTATGTAGCTCCTTTAATAAAAGCCTTTGCCTGGCCGGGCATGGCTCAGTGGTTGAGCGTTTACCTAAGATCCAGGAGATTGGGGTTTGATTCCTGGTCAGGGCATAAGCCCGGGTTATGGGCTCGGTCCCCAGTTGGGGGCGTGCAGGAGGCAGCTGATCAATGACTCTCTCATCATTGATGTTTCCATTTCTCTCTCTCCCTCTCCTTTCCACTCTCTGAAATCAATAAAGATGTAGTTTTTAAAAATAAAAAAATAAAAAAAATAAAAGCCTTTGGAATGGCTTGAAAATTCAATATGCATTCTCTCCTATCTGTAGTAAAAGCTCGTACTTTCTTTTCTTAAAGAGGAAAATAAGACAATTTGACAAGGCTGATCAGGATATTCCATCCTTCAATAGCTTTACCAGTAATCAACCATCCCAATTCTCATATCATATGCTTTTGCATTAGGAAGCATGGCCTATAATTACCAAGGGCACTTAGGCTTGATTATTGAATAGTGGTATAACTAAAGAGATACGCATGTACTAAACATAGAAATCTTTTATTAAAATGACTACAAAGGACAATGATAAAGTTTTGACTTCTTACGGTGTCCCACTTCTTAATTCATGGGTTTCCATATTCATTGTTCTTTAGCTCTCATTGTAAATGCCATGCAAATATATACAATAGCTAGTATCTCAATATATACTCATGGAATCAGAGAATATCATCACTGAAAGATGTATTGGAAATCATCCTTCATTGTACAGAAGAAAAGAGGACATAACTAGCTCTTGACAATCAAAAATTAAATTCACCTTTTCTGATATGAGTTAAACTAAAGTTGTTGCTTTTTTAAGAGGGAGGGTAAACTGAGAAGAACAGAAGTGCTGGCAACCTAGAAAGTACCACCATAGTTCTCCTCGACATTCTCAGTGGCTAAAAGCTTTTCAAAACTCTGAAAACCATGATGTCAACTTAAGGCTGATCTTCTGCTCTTGCCAAGACACCATGGGATAGTTCTTGGGATAGGTCCACAGCAGGGTCACTGGTAGAGTCCATAGGAGATTATTACATACTCGCTGGTTTCCCTAGATTATTCCAAAATATGATGTGCTTCCTCCCCATTGTAGACCCCAACTCGGGTCTGCATTCACAATGCTGACTTTCCAAAACTGTGTTTTTCAGACTCACATGGTCACTGATTAACTGTTAAGATATACCACATAAATATCAAGGGTCCTGGACGGTGTTGCACAGTAGTTAGAGCATCAGCCCATGCACCGAAGACGTCTCAGGTTCGATTCCCTGTCAAGGGCAAGTACTTGGGTTGCATGTTCAATCCTTCAAACCCCGGCCCCAGTCTGGACAGGTGCAGGAGGCAACCAATCAATGTGTCTCTCTCACATTGATGTTTCTCTCTCCCCCTCCCTCCCCCTCTCTCCCTTCCACTCCCTCAGAGATCAATGGAAAAAAAATATGCTCAAGTGAGGATTAACTAATTAACTAACTAACTAACTAAATAAATAAGTATCAAGGAAGAAATCTCAGCAAAAAAACCCTTAGTAATTAAAAGAAGATCAGCATGTGTGATAGGCCCAGAAAAGCATTAAAGTGTTCACCTAAAGCTGTATTGAAAAGATCCAGTATGGAAGACCAAACTCATTCTCTTTCTCAAGATCCAGCATCCATCAAAGTGCTCTGTACATAACAAGTGCTCAATAAATATTTTTAGAATGAATAAAGACTCTAATGAGCCATGTATAAAAGGACGTTGGATTGAAATGTGCACTAGATTTCAGAGTTATAATGACTCAGGTGGGAAAGAGTTTATGCGGAGAGGGAGATGAAGGTTAAATGGTAAGAGAAACACATAGATTAAAAAAGACCAGTTAGATTAAATACAGAGAATTAAGGACTTTTCTTGGGTGGCATTTAAATCAACTAATAAACTGGATCTACAATGCTATGAAGCATAACAACAATGACTAATAATTGATTGAAATAAGACATGGTACACAATCACAGGTTCTAGTAAGCTGAACATCCAAGAAAAGCATGACCCCTAAAGATTATATTTTTAAATAATCATAGCTGTAAATGTATAATGCATCAATTGATTTTGTAACTTTAGCGCATACAAAGTATAAACTTGTTTGCCCTTTACACTCATCCATGACATGTGAGATTTAATAAGCAACTCAATCAGCACAATAAAACTTCATTATCTAACTCCTGCTCCTCCTATCCCAGAGGATCCTCCTGATATGACCAGAGATTCATGGGAAGTGCAGGAAACTTTCCATAATTCATTCATATAAGGAGTATCTACCTGATACCTGATTCCTGATTACTATGGGTCAGAAATAACAGTGGCATCAGGACACATGGGGCCCATGACTTCCTGATATAACATCTAAACATCACAGAGAAAAAATTTAGTCAAAAGTATATGAGAGCATTGCTAATTGTACAATAAGGAGCATGTTACTAATTGTTTTGAGACTGTCACAAAATTTTTCATTAAGATAGAAAATACAAACAAATACTAAAAGAACTATCTCATGGGAAGACTGATCCTTCCTACATAATCTTTTCCAGCCATTTTCCAACAGGGTCAGGAATTGCCTTAGTTGAAAGAGACTGTATATTTCTGTACAGCAAGGTCTTGGGAAGATTTTTAGAGGACAGATAAAGTCCATTATGCAAACTGTGACAAGCCATGAAATCTGACCTTTCCCTTCAGTTGATAAGGTTTCTTTATCCTACCTTTCAATACATAGAATTCTGCATTAATGCTGGAAGAGGTGGCCAAGGGATCTTAAATCAAGGGCTTTCCCAATCTCTATGGCCTCTCATTCATTTACTCAATAAAATGTTATTGAACATCTATTGTTTGCTAGTCACTGTGATGGATTTTGACAACTACTACAAATATCTGTATAACACTTTACAGTTGTTTGTAACAAGATCAGTATTGAAGGGGCAGCAGCTACCCTGAGAAAGCTCTTTCCATGGCTCTACCAGGAAGGGCAAGAGTGCCTGACTGTGCGAACACATTGCAAGTGTGTTTATATATCTGCTTATATCCAATTGGCCAAATTAGTCATAACAATTCTCCAGCAACATTGGAGAAAGGAAAACACTCCTCCAGTGAAGAGGAGTGGGTAGTAAACATTTGCTGAACAATCATCTGATCTTCTGCAGAGGGTATTGTAAGTAGAGTGTGAGCGTGGAAACTTCTTTATTTAGAATGGCTGGGGACAAACTCTCCAAGGAGGTAATATTTGAATTGGACCCCCAATGTTCAAAAGGCAAGTAGCCATGGAACCATTTGGAGGAAGAGCACTTCAAACAGAAGAAACAAAAAATCCAGATGCTCTGAAAGGGAAAATATCTCCTATGTGTTCAAAAACAAAAAGATCAGCAGAGTGGCTGGACGGTAGTGAATAGTGGGGAGGGTAGAGAGAGATGAGTCACAGCAGTACACAAATCATGTAAATCTTGCAGGGTTCCTATAACAAGTTTGGAGCCATTGGAGATTTGTTTGCTTTTTAATAAAAAAATTAAAAATAGCCTTCAAAATATATATACAACAGTAAAAATGATATAATAAGCCCCATATAACCATCACTGAAATCATTAATTATAAATATTTTGTCATATTTGATTCATCTGTCCTTTTTTTTCCCCTTTAAGTATTTAAAGCAAATCTTAGACTTCATGTTATTTCCCATCTATATACATAATTTATTATGCATCTCTGTAAAGTATGGATATTTTCTTACTTAATCAAATGTATTATCACACTTAACATAGATAACAATAAATCTTTGATGTTATAACTAATCCATTACCAAGTTTATCCAATTATGTCAGAAATGTCTTTTCACCATCAGTTTATTCAAAGCAGGATCCAAACAAGTTCTGCACATTACATTTGTTGTTATTTCTTTCCTCAGTCTAAAGCAATAACCCCTTCCTTTTCTTCCTGTCATTGACTCGTAAATGAATATGTCTACTTTTCCGGAGAATGTCCTAATAAAATGCGTTTACTTCCTTGTGATACCATTTAACTTGTTTATCTAACTCCCATATTTCTTTAAATGGAAGCTAGTTCTTAATTAGATTAGTGTTCAACTTTTAGATTTAAAACATATACATAGGCTGTGCTGTGTGTTTCATCTAGAGGAGACACTCAAGTTTTGGGTGTCATTTTTAGTGACTGATTAGTGGATTCATCTGGTGACAGCCCAGTCCCACCATTGTGAAGTTCCCCATAAATCTTTCACTCAATGTTTTCACCCATGAAAGAGCATTGCCCAAATTGATTATTTCATTCAGTGTTACACAATAGTGATTTTCTAATCCTTCAGTCTTTCCCCTTTTTGTCAGGTGGAATTCCTGGCTAAAAAAGGAGAAATTTCACTCATCAACTCCAAGCTATTTTAATACCCTAAAATACAGTAGGTAGAAGTTTTAAATAGGAGAATGGTATGGTCTGATTTACTCTTTAGATGCATTGTGGGCTTGGGGAGAGCCAGTATAAAGACAAGAAAACTAATTAGAGAGCTGGAACAAGGTTGAAGTAAGAATTAGTGGTATCCTGGAGTAATATGTTAACTTCAGAAATAGTGAGAAGTGGTCATAATTATGGTATATTGTGGAAGTTAATCCAAGAGGACTTGAAGGATTGGGTAAACATTATGAAGTACCTGTTTAAATCTTTTGCTTATTTTTCTATTTTGTTACCATTTTATGGATCTGTGAGTATACTTTATTTTCCTCTTTTTAATTTTTTAAAATTTATTTTTTAATTGCAGTTGGCATACAATATTATATTAGTTTCAGGTGTACAACATAGTAATTAGACACATATACCTTATAAGTGATCACCCTGAGTCTAGCACCCATCTGACATCATACATATACATAGTTATTACAATATTATTGACTCTAGTCTCTATGCTGTACTTTACATCTTCATGACTATTTTAATAACTGGCAATTTGTACTTCTCAATTTATCTTTTTAACACAAGTCATTTGTTAGTTATGTGTCTTGCAGATACCATGTCACATTTAGTGATTTACCTCTTAATGAATTCCTCTCTTAGTGGAATTTTATGATTAAAACAAATTCTAAATTTGAATATAGTACAATCAATCATTTTTATGTTATGATTAGCTCTTTAAAGAAATGTTTGCCTACTTCAAGGTAATGAACAAAGAATGAAAACTTTATACTACTCTGACTAACCATGAAATGGAATTAGAATAAAATGTGCTTGCCCAGCCGGGCGTGGCTCAGCGGTTGAGCATCAACATAGGATCCAGGAGATCCAGGTTCGATTCCCAGTCAGGGCACATGCCCGGGTTGCAGGCAGCAGCCAATCAATGACTCTTTCATCATTGATGTTTCTATGTCTCTCTCTCCCTCTCCCTTCCTCTCTCTGAAATCAATAAAGGTATATTTTTAAAAAAATGTGCTAACAAATTGATAAAAGGAACTAACATACCGACAATTTCCTTATAAGCACATGGCAGGCAACAGCAGTTCCAGTTCCTGCTTGTACAAGAAAAGGCCTTGACCACAACTTCAGTGACGCAGATTGTCCAACTACAGGAATTTTGCGAGCACTGACCTGTTCAGTATGCCCACATAAAGATCCACACTGGGACCAGCAAGGACACTGCCTGCACCTCCACAGCCCCTCCTTCTGCTCTCTTTGCTTTGCTTTCCCCCTCCCTTCCTATAAAAACCCTTGCCTGGTCCTGGCTTGTGTGGCTCAGTGGTTAGAGCGCCGGCCGGTGCACCGAAGGGTTGCGGGTTTGATTCCCAGTCAAGGGCACATACCTGGGTTGCAGGTTCAATCACAGCCCTGGTTCCGGTGTGTGCGGGAGGCAGCCAACCAATGTCTGTCTCTCCTGCATTGCTGTTTCTCTCTCTCGCTCTCACTTTCTCTCTTCCTTTTCCTCTGCCCCTTCCACTCTCTCTCAAAATCAATGGATAAAATATCCTTGGGTGAGGATTAACCAAAAAAGAAAAAAAAAGAAAGAGCCCTACCTGAACTGAGATACTAAGATGGGCTTTGGATAAGAGTCCCCCATCTTAAGATGCCAGCAACTCAAATAAAGCCTTTCCTTTTTCACCAGCATCTGTTTCACGACTTTGGTTTTTCATGATACAGGCAGCAAAGCCTTGGTTCCAGCTACAATAACAAATATATTTTGCCAAGTTTTCCTCTAAAAACTTTTATTGATTTATCTTTCACATACATCTAGAATTGATCTTTGTATATACATCTAGAATTGATCTTTGTATATAATGTGCGGTAAGAGTCAAGATACAATTTCCCCCACTTGGATATCCAATTGAGCCAGCACCATTTATTGAAAAAAGTATCTTTTCCCTCATACACTATGGTGTCATTTTGTCATGAATTAGGTGAGTATATATATGTAGGTATATAAATATTTTTTATTCCATTCTGTTCCATTAGTAAATTTGTCTATCCTTGTACTTGTTTTAACCATTACAGCTTTAGATTAAGTCTTAATACTTGGTAGTATAATTCTCTGGCTTTGTTTTCTTTTTTATAGTTGTCATGGCTATTCCTCAGAGATAAAAATTTGAGTGCCATTGGCCTTTAAATTGTATTTTAAGTTCTGTAGTTACTGAAATAATGCTCAAGGAGGGGGCATAGATAGAGATGATCAGAAGGCTCAGGATATAACATAAGCATTTCATATAAGTTAGAAGTCATATAAGAGAAGATAATCCAGCAAATCAGGCCCAGAAAATACAGCTAATGAAGTACCTTATAAACTGGCTAAGTGTAGTGGTGTGGAAGGAAAGAGAAAAAAATGCTTGAAAAGGAGGAAATGTTCAATCATGGCAAATACATTTGAAAAAGTTAAAATAATGTCAGAGAATTGGCCATGGGCTTTGGCAGTATGTAGGTTATTTGTGTCCTTGTTTCAGTGGATTTCTGGAGATAATAATCATACTAGAATGACCTGAAGTGAGAATGGGAAGTGGAATTTTTACTGGTGATATTAAAATAAAATAAACCTAACGTAGTTAAAAGAGTGGTAATAGTGTCAAAACATAACAAAGATGAAAAAGAAGAGAAAGCTTAGAAAAAAGCCAAGTGTATATATTTTGTTTTATAGTGAACAAAGGGTAGTGGCATTTCAAATCTGAGGTAGAAAAAGGGACAGACTATCAATATACGGAGCTAGGCTGTTTAGAAAATAGACATCTTATGTCATACACCAACTGGGTTAAAACAAAATTTCTCAATGTGTGGTCTAAGGACCACTGCAAGTTATCGAGATCCTTGCAGAGAGTTCACAAGATTAAAAACAATAATCATTAAAAAATACTAAGGTGCCCTATGTGGTGTTGCCCAGTGGTTAGAGTGTCTGCCCAAGCACCAAAGGGTCACGGGTTCAATTCTCAGTCAAGGGCACATGCCTGGGTTGCTGCTTCAATCCCACCAGGTTGGGGTGCGTGCAGGAGGCAACCAATCAGTCTATCTCTCTCCCCTCTCCATTCTCTCTAAAAATCAATGGAAAAAAATATCCTCGGGTGAGGATTAAAAAAAAAATACCAAGGCATTATTTGCCATTTTTATTCTTATTCTCATATATACATAATAGAATGTTCCAGAGGCTACCTAATGTGTCTTCTCTTAAGTCAGACATTGTAAAGGTTTGCAAAAGTGTAAAATAACAATACTGTTATCATTAAATTTATTTTCATTTTGGAAAAGATAGTTATTTTTCATTAAAAGTCTATATCACTATGTAATAGATTTCATATTATTTTAAGTGAATGTAAATATTTTTAAAATTTCTCAGCTTTAACTTTTAACATGGCAAACATTGATAGGTGTAACTTACATAAACAACAGCTTTTAGGGTTCATGAATAATTTTTAAGAGTGTAAAGAAATGCTATTATCAAAAGTTTTGAGAATCACTGAGTTAAAGATTGGAATGTAAAGCAAAAAAAAATTGAAAATATAAAAGTATTACGAGAAAACATGTAATGATGAGATAGGAAAGAGCTTTTTAAATAACAACAGTACAGAACAAGTAAGTATTGATCATTTATGATGCGCTGTTTTACATACTTCTCATCAAATCTCATAACAACCTCATGACACAGTCATAATCATTATTTCCATGTACAGATTGCAATAATAAAACATAGATTAGCTCATGTGCCCATTGTCAGAGCTATTAAGTAGACTAGTGGGTTATGAATACAGGTCTACACTCCTAAGTACTATTCTATATTGCCTCCACCTGATTTACCATTGCTCTATATGATATATTTTTCACATATACACAATCTTAATTTAAATCTACAAAACATGTAATTTTGAAGAACGTTCATTGTCCTTTCTTAAATAATAAAAGCAACTCAGGCGTCTTCTGCAAGGGAGAAAAAAGGGATTTCTGTCCTGCTCCTTTGCCCCTAATTTTCCCTCCCATAAATCCCTAAATCCAGCATCCAACAAATGGATCAGGTTAAAGAGGAAGAGAAAGCATTCACATGAATAATCCAAACTATGTCTCAAACCTGCCGGATCTCAGAGAAATAAATCCCTTCCGTCTGTAGATCTTTGTTGTTGTTGTTACATTTGGTATTAAAAACAGGAAGTCAGGTTTAGATAAGCCTCATTTACTGGTGACTCAAAAGAAAAAAAGCTGAAATGAAGAGAAAGATAAACTGCATTCAATGAGAAAAGACAATTACCAGTCCATCACCTAGGACAGAAAACACTGGAGGCTTGAATAATAGTGTGGGCAGGAGGAAAACTAAGGAAATTGACTTAGCTATCCTAGCAAAGCATTCACAATGTCAATAGCTTAATTCAACTGACACCATTTTGATCAGAGGGTAAATTCAAATAGTTAATTTAGCCTAACTACTGACACTCAATGATGAATTACTACAGCAGTTTCTGTTCTGAAACAGTGCTAGACAATATCAAACAATATATACTCAAAGAATCACACTTTTGGAGAAAACTATGATACTCTACCTTGCCAAAATAATGAGAAAACCATCAAAAATGTCCAAACTGAACTCTAACTATCCAATTAAGAATTTTGCATTTCTTACTGATGCACGAATAGCAGAAAGGACAGGGTACAGCCCCTTACCAAGGCTCTTTGATTTTCAATGAGAGCTTTCTTAGATTGTATTATTTATGCCATCTACATTAGAGTAATTTATAAAACAGAAACGGGGCAGGAGGTACTGAGAGAAAGAGAAACAAGGTGAATGAACAAAGGAAGAAATGGAAGTCTTTTTTAGCATCCATGGAAATTCTTTGGTTCTCAAATGAAGAGCTTACTCCAAATCAAATTTCTAAAGGGATGAATTAATTCACTTCAGAGTTTCACCCAAGAAAAACCTTCCCTTTGATTTACATCTTAGGAGCTTCAGTAATCCCAAACTCTGCCCAGTGGCCTGGCACTCAGCTACCATTAAGAGTTAATTTGCCTGGCCTGCGGGGCTCAGTGGTTAAGCATCGACCTATGATCCAGGAGATCGAGGTTCAGTTCCCCATCAGGGCACATGCCTGGGTTGTGGGCTCGATCCCCAGTGATGGGTGTGTGTGGGGCGGCCAATCAATGACTCTCATCATTGATGTTTCTATTTCTCTCTTCCTATCCCTTCCTCTCTCTGAAATCAATAAAGATATATATATATTTTTAAAGAATTAATTTGACCTTTTCCTATACACCTAGCTCCCTTTCCAAATATCTATTACCTTCTCTCTCATCTCCAGATCCATTCATCTCATCCAAAAACAAAACAAAGAGAATGTTGGAGGAAACCCAAACTTTTGTGGAATTTTAATATATCAAAATGATATGCTAAATTTCTTAAATGTTTGTATTGATTTTAGAGAGAGAAGAAGGAGAGGGGAAGGAGAGGGAGAGAGACACACACATCAGTATGAGAGAGAAACATCATCGGCTGCTTCCTGTATGCACTTTTTGGTGCATGGGACGACGCTCAACCAACTGAGCCATTCTGGCAGGCAGAACATTCTTGATTACACATGTCTAGTGTTTCATTCTTTACCTGAGAAAAAACATCCAATGCTATGACCTTTAAACAGAAATGCATAATCAGGCTAAGTGTCCCTTAACCTGCATTGTCTTTTCCTTCTCTAATATACCCAGTACACCAGAAACCAGGAGGGAAATCTCTCACAAAATGCATAGAAACCTAATACTTTGACCCTATGACTGCACTGGTTTAGCTGTTTGTTGGGACTGGATTGAGACAAAGTGCAAAATAGAAACAACTTGTCATTAAGGTTTCCCATCTACCTGCATTTCCCCCTTTCTCATTTCTTGATAACCATTTTGAGTCACCACACAGGGACCCCCTGCCTTCATATTGCATTTCAAGTACTCTAACAGACACCTTGTCACCACCAGTGCAAAATTTCACTTACATTTTCTCCCTCTCCTAAGCACTCCACCACCAAAATTATCCCTCCTCTCTGATCAAAGAATGGCATATTCTCTAAACAGCTGCTTAGTGTTACAAGTAAATCAATATGTTTGAAATTAGTCACATAAAGGTGGAAATAAATAACTCGATACCCAGTCTCCTTTCCCAGCCTTACCTGGAGTATTCGTATTTGTCAATTCATACAAATTTTAATCTGGTATGATTTCAGGCTATGTAACCAAGTGAAGAAATGTCACCAAGTTAGGGGATCAGCCAAATATAATAAAATGGTGGGAGTGAAAACAATGCTCCCTCAAGAAAGCTGCAGCTCATGGAAGAAGCTGTGTAATGTCAAAGTTTTCTTTTTGTTTGTTTGTTTGTTTGTTTGTTTAGTTATTGTAAGCTGGAGAATGAACTGACTTGAACTTCTTTCTTGGCAGAAAAGAACCAGCCAACAAATGGGGTGGGAGGATGGGCAGAGAAGTAAAGCAAAGATTTGAAAATTGATTGATCATCATCCCAGTGGAGGAACAGAGTGGCTGGGTGGTGGAGAAGAGATAGGTTCAAGGGCATAGATCAACCTTGGAAAATAATCAGGTAGAAATTGGTAGAACAATATATAAATTTACAGAAGGAGGGAAGAATTGTTGAGGTCCTTCGTCTTCTATGGCATGCAGGGAGTTAAAATAATTTGCATATATTGATGTGCTAGGGATGAGAGGAAAGGAAGGTCTGAAAAAAAGTGATAGGGTCTGAAGCAGCAACAGTGGAGACTGGAAAAGAAAGGTCATTAGGGATAATAAAGGAATTGCTAGCCAATACTGACAGCTAAGTCACAGTGGGAAAAATGCATATTTAATAGTGCCAAATTGTTACATGATATAATCATCATGAGCAACTTAACCAAGACTGGACAATTTAAGAGGAGAGGCAAGATAAATGGATGACTAGACTCATCTAAATGTTAGAATGCGTAGAACAGATGAAAGAAATTATATGAAGACACAGAAATGGGGTGCAGGTGGAAGTATCCACACTGGGTAAGGAAGGATATGAAATGAAAAGTGACTAATATTCTGGCCAAAGATGGACTGGCAAAGCTTGGAGTTCTCAGTGAACCTAAGAATGTGTTTGGAGGTAGAGGTGGAAAAATTGAAGCAAGAAATCATGGTTTAAAATTGATGAGTTTGAAGCAGAGAGGTTAAACTGTATAGACTTTGGAATCAGTCAGATCATGGTTCAAATCTTTAGGTTCTTCATCTACATATCTGTGTTACTTTCGGGTAAATTTATTTGACCTCTATAGCCTCAGTTTCTTCATCTGTAAAATAGTGATAATAGCTAGCAGTGTTGACTCCAAGAGTTGTCAGAAAAAAAATATGTGAGTTATATAAAGTGCTTAACTCAGTGCCTGGTGCATAGAATTATTTTAAAAGTATTATAATTGTGTGTTTTTAATCTTTACCCAAGGATATTTTTTCCATTACTTTTCAGGGAGAGTGGGCGGGAGCGAGAGAGAAAGAAACATCGATGTGAGAGAGACACATTGATTGGTTGTTTCCCACACACCCCCGACTGGGGCCCAGGATCAAGCCTGCAACCGAGGTATATGCCCTTGGCTGGAATCGAACCCAAGACCCTCCGTTCCACAGGCCAACACACTAACCACTGAACCAAACTGGCTAGGACTTTTAAATTATTATAAAGTATTTTTATAGAAGGCAAAGACTGAAGTGTGACCTTTAAATTGGGTTGTTGGAGTGTAGTAGAGGTGGTTAACTGCAAGACTAAGCAGGGTGCTGAGTGACTCAATTTAACCAAAAATCATAAAACAACTTGAGAATCAACTATTGACTCCAAAACAACTAAATGAGTATTATATTAATATAGTCGGACTTTTTAACCATTATAGTGCATAAAAGCAGCAGAAACTAAATGATAGAAAGAAAAAATAGACACTTCTTCAGAGAGGACAAGCAGATTGCCAAGAGACCTGAAAAATGCTCAAGATCTCTAATCATCAGAGAGATGCAAATTAAAACCACAATGAGGTTTTATATCTGTCAGAATGGCTACCTTTGATAAATCAACAAACAAGTGCTGGCCCGGCCCGACATGGCTCAGCAGTTGAGTATCAACCTAGGATCCAGGCGATCAGGGTTCGATTCCCGGTCAGGGCACATGTCCAGTTGCGGGCTTGATCAATGACTCTTTCCTCATTGATGTTTGTATCTCTCTCTCCCTCTCCTTTCCTCTCTCTAAAATCAATAAAGATATATTTTAAAAAAACAAACAAGTGCTAGAAAGGACTTGGAGAAAGTGGAACCCTAGTGCACTGTTGGTGGGAATGCAGACTTGGTGCAGCCACTATAGAAAACAGTATGTAGTTTCCTCAAGTAAATTAAAAATGTAGCTGCCTTTTGACCCAGTAATCCCACTTCTGGGAATATATCTTAAGAATCCTGAAACATCAATCAGGAAGAATATATGCATCCCTATGTTCATAGCAGTGTTATTTACAATTACCAATATCTGGAAATATCCTAAGTACCCGTCGGCAGATGAGTGGATAAAAGAGCTGTGGGACATTTACACCATGGAATACTATGCAGCTGTCAAAAAGAAGCAGCTCTTACCTTTTGCAACAGCATGGATGGACCTGGAGATTATTATGCTAAGTGAAATAAGCCAGTCAGAGAAAGACAAATACCATATGCTCTCACTTATATGTGGAATCTAATGAACAAAAACTGACTAAATAAAATCAGAAGCATGGACACATGGAACAGACTGGCGGGTGCCAGAGGGTGGCAGTGACTGGATAAAGAAGGTGAAGGGATTAGCCAAAGAACATATATGCATTCCCCATGGACACGGACAATAGTGTGGTCAAGGCCAAGGGAGGAAGAGGTGGGGGTGGGTGAAGGTAGGCAAAAACCGGAAAAATGGGGAACATCTTCAAGAGTGTCAACATTAAAAATTTTTGAACTAAGTATGTTCTTTTCAAATCTTCCTCTAACTGATTTACTTGTGCATGTAAACATTGTTGTATTACAATTCTATTAATATGGGCTTACAATTATAACCATCTTGAATTTAACTGTTTAGCTGGACTCACACACATACACTGTAGAATCAGTGTGTAGGCACTTAAAAGTCACACACTTGTACTTAGTAGAAAAGTAGGTATTTCATCTATCAGAGCAATAACAACTTTTCAGAAGAAAAAGAATGGAAGTAGATGGGAAAAGGCAGTCATTAGTGATAAAAATTCGGTTACTGCTACTACTTCCTTTGATTTAATGAATAGTACATGTTATTTGTAGATTGCTGATGTAGGTATTCAAATAAAGGAGCATCTGCTCTGTTTTATGCCTAAGACAGATAGTCATGGCAACTAGAATGTGAAATCAATATAAAAGCCCAAGAGATGCACTGCAGACATGCATTTCCTCTTTGTTCACATCTATATACACAATGACAAACCATCACCTGACAAAAATTCAGTCAAGCCAGTTATTTGTTATCACACATAGACTAACAGGCCCAGTGTGAAATGAGCTATTTCATTTTTCTCAATCCATAGCCTTCATTCACAACTGAATGTTCCACTGCTATGCATTATTAGTGTACTAAGAGCAGATTTAAATAAGGAACTAAGGAGAAGATTTTATTGGGCATCTTTAGTGACATAAAAGTAATAATCTCATTTAATATTTGCAGACTATCGCCCATAGTCATATCAAGCATGTGTCTTCTAATTACTGGATCGCTATACCATTACACTGCCTATACAAAAAAGATGAAAAATATAAAAGGCTTCTTACCTTCTTATCTCTGTATAGTTTCTCCCATCATAAACAATTCAGTTCTTGACCAAGTTGTTCCCAGAAAAATATCTTATTTTTGAACAAAACTTCTGATTTCAACCCCACAACCCTTTCATGCTGATACCTATAAGATGAGTCACACTCCTTCAGGCAACAGTCAAAGGACAGAATGTGGGAGCATGAGTCAGTTTACAGCTAAACCTCCCTCCCATTGTTAAGGTCTCAGGAAATTGTACTGTGAATATTTATTGAGAAATATCACCATGACAAAGAAGTAGCAAACCCTGACATAAACTTGTTGAATGCCAGTTCAGCATTTCACTTCAGGTAAGTGCTAAAATGCAGGCAAAAACAAGCCTCATTGGGTAGGTTTTTAGTGAGACAAAGGCCCAGTGAGCCTGAAGCAAGTTCTAGTTGGAGCAAAGAGACAAGAGAGAAAGAACCCCAGAAGTACAGCTACCTGAGGTTGGTTGGTTTGTTTGTTTTTAAAGGTATATTTTCTTTCTTTTTATATATATATATCTTTATTGATTTCAGAGAGAGGAAAGGAGAAGGAGAGAGAGAGAAACATCAATGATGAGAGAGTCATTGATCGGCTGCCTCCTGCACGCCTCTGAATGGGGATCGAGCCCACAACCTGGGCATGTGCCCTGACCGGGAATCGAGCCCCAATCTCCTGGATCCCAGGTCTATGCTCAACCACTGAGCCATGGCTACCTGAGGTTTTTATGGAAGGGAACTCCTCTTCCAAGCAATAATATCTAAATAAACCAGGATAAAGGAAGAGAGAGGATTGGTAAGATACCATTAAAAATAAGTTTGTGAGAAAACAAACAACATGGTTACTATAGTTAATAATCCTGTATTGTATATTGAAAAGTTTCTAAGAGAGTAGACCTTAAAAGTTATCACAAGAAAAAAATTTAAGTATGTCTAGTGATGGATGTTAACTAGACTTATTGTGGTGATCATTTCATGATATATATAAATATCAAATCATTATGTTATACACCTGAAATCAATATCCTATATGTCAATTTTATCTCAAAACTAACAAAATAGAATAAACTATATATTTCTTTTTTATTTTTATTTTTTCAATTAAAGTTTACATTTAATATTATCTTCCATTCATTTCAGATGTACAGCATAGTAGTTAGACAATCATGTACTTTACATGGTCCTCCTGATATTTTTAGTACCCATCTGGCCCCATACATGGTTATCACAATATTATTGACTATATTTCCCATGCTGTAATTTACATCCCTGTGACTATTCTGTAATTGTCAATGTGTACCTCTTAATCCTTTCACCTTCTTTACAAAGCCCGGGAAACTCCCTTCAAAATAAAAAACACAAAATAGAAACAGACTCATAGATACAGAGAACAGACTGAGAGTTGCCAGAAATATATATTTCTTAATAATATTTCTTAAAGATATAATATCAAAAGTAGAGATTTTATTTAGAAATAAGCAAGTAGATTTGGATTCATCAGTTCTAACAAAGGGAAATTTAGATTGAAAAAGTTTAAGAACCTCCATTCAATAGTACTCAAAAAATTTAGAAAATATATTCGTGGAATGAGCCAGTTTAAAATCCAGCTATTAGATTTAAAATATTCTCCAGGGGGGAGGGGAGGGGAGAGAAAAAGAAAATTCTCCAGCAGCTTACCATCTCATTAGGAAAAAAAAAAAAATTTGATAATAGGGACATTAAAAACTCAATATAATAAATTACAACCTAATTATACACTATTTTAATCAGTGAGAGCTAAAGAAAGATGAACGCCAATTTAAGTTTTGCATCTCTGTTGAAGAATATTTATTTTGTATGTATTTGTATTTATTTCCTCCAATGAGTTCAAAGGACTCCATCTACATTTCAAAATGTAAAAACTAAAGAATTTGGATTAATGGCCAGGAACAGGGGTCACTTCTAGTGCTTGAAACTAGAAGAACCATGTCCATAGTTCTATGAAGAAACATTTTATCAGAAAAAAATATTTGGGGAAGGGAGGAAGATTCCACTTTCATAATGATACCTAATACATAAATTACTAATTTTTGTTAGAAATATAAAGCTGATGTAATTCAAACATGAGCCTTAATACATTGCATATGTGAATTAGACAGGTCACTTAGCAAATACTGACAGACATTGGTGACTAATAACAAACAGAGAACTTAATTTAAATTAATACATGTTTAGGGTGTTTTTGTCTAATCTCTGATAAATGCTGTTTTCATCCTGATTTAATCCTTTAACCAACAGCCTTTAAACTATTACACTTGACATTCAAAGCTTTTAATAACCTTCTACTACCCTCACTGCCCAGCTTTAATTTTTTTCAACTCCTCAGCATCCATTAATTTTGCCAGACTCTTCCACTTGCTTGCCAGTATCATGCCTGGCTCTGTCTTTATTTAGAGTGTTTAACTTACACAAATCCTACTCATCTTTCAAATTCTAGTTCAAGACCTAACTCCTCTATGACACTTTTTAAAATTATTTCAGTCCATGATTTCATTTTTTGGAATTCTTACAGCACTTCGTATACTTAATATAGCATTTAGTATATAGTATATACTTCAGTCTTTAATTATATATCAGCTTGTATTGTGCTAATGATTATATGTGTATTCATGCACTGAACATTAACTGAATATGCCTCTGAAATACCTGTACTATGCTAGTTAGGCACCTGAGATAGGAAAGTGCGCAAGATGTGGCCCTTTCCCTCAAGAAGCTCACAGTTTACCAGGGGAGGAGGTAGACACACAAAATGTAAGAAGTAATATTAGAAGGTTATAAGCAAAGTTCTATGATGACATAGACAATCAATGAATCTCGTGTTAGAGAAAGGTGTGTGGAGTGACAGAGAAGGCTTTATAGGAGATTAAACATGAGCTTGGCTCTGAAGGATAAGTAATTTTCTGAGTTGGTAAGGGAGGTAAAGGCATTGTAGCATTTCTACTTCCAGGAACAACCTATGAGATGAACCCCCCACCCCACACTAAAAACTGTAAAACATGGTTATTCAGCAAATTACAACTAGTCCCATTTGACAGAAGAGCATTTCCCCAATAAGCATGTCCTCTGAGAGATTTTTTTTGCAGAGTATTAAGAGGTGTTCCGTAAAAATTGGTTTCCTGGTCAAATAAATTGGAAAACAACTGATCAGTGTTAAAAGATCTGAAAAAAATACTTTAATGAAGAGGTCTCTTTAACATTAATTCTTTTTTCATTGCTTTTAACACACTAATATATTGCATGCATTTCTAAGAGGGAATATGGCATGCAGCACTTCCCAAACTTACATGACCCTGGAAACTTTTTTCCCCAGAGCTACTGAAATTAAGGTTCTATAGAAAATTCTTCAGAAAAAGTTTTGACTGCAACATAATTTTCATTGTGAAAGAGGTGAGAGTGATGAATGATACAGCTAGAAACAGAGCTGAGGTAGGATTTTAAAGTATCTTAACTTTCTAAATATATTAGATTTGTGTTTTGTTTTTTTCTATAGGCAATTTTATAAAAAGAGAGTTATATAATCAGACATGTAAAAAAAAAAAAAAAAAAATACACCAGGCAGCAAAATAAAGGATGGATTCAAGGGAACAGTGTCTGGAACCAAGAATGTCAGTTGAGACATTACTGCAATGGGAAATAAGATGAGTGCCTGCACAACTTAATAATAATGACAGAAATGTTGGTATTGTCTCAACTAAATGGTGACTTATTTGAAAGTTAACACTATGTTAAACATTACATTTCTTACACTCCCTTCTCTCAACCGTAGGTTCTAGCATAATGCTAAGAATGTCAGAAGTGTCTATTTTAAAAATTCATGTTCATTAAATATCTTTTGAGAAGTAACTGAGTGTGACAAGTCTGGGCTCCTGGGGAACATTAGGAAGAAAATAAATTATTCTTTAAATCAAGACTTCTAAGTATGAGCTTCATTTTTTTTCAGGTGGTTATTCTAAAACTATTGTAGGATCCAACCTCTAATCCAGCCCCAATAACCCCCACCTTCTAATATTCGCTTTCTTGTATAGTCTCAAATAATACCATATTTCATCTGGGTGACTAACAGAACAGAGCAGAAATGATGGTTATGCCACTTCTGAAATTAGGTTTTAAAATCTATCTTGGCCATTCATACTATTTCTTTCTTGGATCAATCACTCTGTTGGAAGCCACCTGGCATGTTATTAACAGTCCTATAGAGAGGCCCAGATGGTGAGAAATTGAAGCCGCAGTCAACAGCCATGTGCTTATACTTGGAAGTGGGATCAATGCAAGCAGTGAGCACAACAAGCCTAGAATACCTATATTAATATCTAATAAAATACATTTTAAAACAAAATGTATTATCAGAAATAAAAACGTGTTACCATAATAATAAAAGTGTCACTTCAATAGGACATAGGAATTATAAGCGTTCATTTACCCAATAACAAAGATTCAAACTGCCTGAAGCAAAAATGACAAAATGAAAGGGGAAAACAGACAATTCCTCAATCATAGTTTGGATTTTAACACCCTTCTCTCAGAAATTGATATAACAGCTAGACAGAAAAATCAGCAAAATTTAAATCTGAACAAAACTATCAATCATTTCATTTTAATTGATATTTATAGAATACACACAAAAATGGCAGAGTACACATTATTTTCAAGTACACATACTACCTTTCAATATTTATAGTCAATTGATATTTCACAAATGTGTCAAGGTAATTTCATAGGAAAAGACAGTCTTTTCAGTAAATGATGTTGGAACAACTATGTAACTATACAGGAAAAAAAAATGAATCTTGACTCTTATTGTACACCAAACACAAAAGTTAACTCAAAATGGCTCATATATCTAAATGTAAGAGCTAAAACTGTTAAATTCCTAGAAGAAAACATAGAAGAAAATTTTTGTGACATTAGGGTACTAAAAACACAAAGTATAAAAGAAAAAAGTGATGAAATGGACTCCATCAAGATTAAGACAGTTTTGGTTTCCAGTCAAGATGTCAGAGTACGTAAACTCAGTACTGGCATCCTCTAACAACCACATCAAAATAACAACTAAACTACAGAACAACCATAATTGAGAATCAGCTGAAGTATAACTGAACAGAATTCTTATAACTTAAAATATACAGAATAAGCCACATTGAGACTAGTAGTAGGAGGAGAGAAGTGCAGATGAGGATCAGGCTGGTCCCACACCAACATGTGATGGTTAAAAATCAAGAAGGAGATATCTCAGCTGTGGAGATCCTCCCTGAGGAAAGAGGGGTCCCAGCACCACACTGGACTCTCTAGCCTAGGTTCTAGTGCCAGGAAGAGAAGTCCCCATAACTTCTGGCTGTGGAAAGCAGTTGGGATTGTGGCTGAGTGAGAAGAAGGGTTGCTGGAGTCCCAGATGATACTCTTAAAGGACCTACATACAGGCTTAGTCAGACTCACTCTGAGCTCCAGCACCTGGGCAGCAGCTCGAAAGGCACCAGGAACATACAAAGAAGAACTACATTGTCTGCCTTTGGGATGAGGGCTGAAGTGGCAGCTTTCTACCAGACCAAAGTGCTGGCAATAGCTTTTGTTCCTTTACTGAGCTTTCCCCCTTCAGGTACAGGCAGGTGCCATCAACCTGGCCTACACCATTTGCTCTGCCCTGGTGATTCCCTGAGACCCAACTTGAGGGCCTAACCAAGCCACTTTCAGTGTTTTTTCCATACTAATGGCCTGTTTGGGCTCATGCTTCAGACTTTCCTAAATTCTCTCAAAGGTTCACAAATCCCAAACAAGCAGCATCTGGCCTCAGCATGCTATGTACCTCATGCTATGTGGCCCCATACCCAGCACTAGTGGCAACCAGACTTGGTTAACAGCTTGGCCTCTCCCAGGTACCTCTAGCCCAGCACAAATAGGACCCATCTTCAGATCGTTTTGTAGCTCATGCTGTGTGGCCCCTGTCAGGGCACAGTTGGCAGTTGAACTTGGCTTGCACCCCCAGGAGGCCCCAGAGCCAACACAGCTGATGTTCAACCTCAGACCATATGAGAGCACCACCCAAACACCTTGACGAGCCACACACTCAAAGAGCAAGCTCAGAAGACACTAGAGCCCCACTAAAGTGAGTTCTGCTCTGTGGGATTGGCCCATGCACAACAGCTTCTCTGCTGTAGTTATGGCTTGTCCTCATAATTTATGGGCCTAGGGGTTAATCCCTCTCATTGATGTGCCAACAAGAGGAGGGTGTACAGAGCCCACATGGATGAGTGTACCTGGAGCTCTCCGCTTGGGTGACCAGGGATGTTGCACCACTGGGACCTAGAAGACATCTCCTATACAAGGGCATTCTACCATAACTGAGATATAACAGCTCTATTTAATACATAGAAACAAACACCAAAGGGAAGCCAAAATGGGTAGACAAAGAAACATATCCTAAATGAAAGAACAGGAAAAACTTCCTGGAAAAAAACAAACTAACTAAATGAAATGGAGGAAATGGAGGCAAGTACACTACCAGATATAAAGTTCAAAACAATGGTTATAAGGATGCTCAAGAAACTTAGAACTTCAGCAGCATAAAAAAGGGCATAGAAACCATGAGAAAGATCCAGTCAGAAATGAAGAATATAATAACTGAAATGAAGAATACACTGGAAAGAATCAACATCAGATTAGATGAAGCAGAAGATTGAAACAGTGATTTGGAAGACAAGGTATCAGAAAACACCCAATCATACTAGCAAAAAGAATAAAGAAAAATGAGGATAGTTTAAAGGACCACTGGGACAACATCAAGCATAACATCTGCATTGTAGGAGTACCAGAAGGAGAAGAGAAGGAGCAAGGGATTGAGAACCTATTTGAAGAAATAATGACTGAAAACTCCCTTATCCTAGTGAATGAAAAGGACACACAGTCCAGGATGTGCAGAAAATCCCAAATAAGATGAATCCAAAGAGGCTCACACCAAGATATATCATAATTAAAATGGCAAAGGTTAAAGACAAAGAGAAAATCTTAAAAGCAGCAAGATTAAAGCAGTTAGTTACCTACAAGGAAGCTTCCATAAGACTGTCGCCTTATTTCTAAACAGAAATTCTTCAGGCCAGAAGGGATTGGCATGAAATATTCAAAGTGATGAAAAGCAAGGACCTACAACCAATACTACTTTACTCAGCAAGGTTATCATTTAAAATTGAAGGATAAATAAAGAGCTTTCCAGACAAGAAAAAGCTAAAGGATTTCATCATCACCAAACCAGTATTACAAGAAATGTTAAAAGGTCTTATTTAAGAAGGAAAAGAAAGATAAAAATATAAATAATAAAATGACAATAAATACATTCCTATCAACAATTATTTTAAATGCAAATAGATTAAATGCTCCAATAAAAAGACATAGGGTGACTGAAAGAATAAAATAAAACCTTTACATATGCTGTCTATAAAAGATTCACTTCAGATTGAAAAACACACGGAGACTGAAAGAAAAGGGATGGAAAAAGATATTTCATGCAAATGGAATGGAGAAAAAAACAGGGGGTAGCAATACTTACATCAGACAAAATAGACTTTTATAACAAAGGCTATAATAAGAAACAGAAGGACCCACCAATTCCACTTCTGAGTATTTATCCAAAGAAACCCAAAACACTAAATCAAAAAAAATATGCATCCATATGTTCATTGTGGCATTATTTATAAGAGCCAAAATATGAAAATAACTTAGGTGTCCATCAATAGATGAATGGATAAATAAGAAGTGATATATATATACAATGGAATATGACTCATCCATAAAAAGGAGTGAAATCTTGCCATCTGCAGCAACATGGATGGACCTAAAAGGTATTGTGTTGAGTAAAATAAGTCAGACAGAGAAAGGAAAATGCCATGATTTCACTTATATGTGGAATCTAAAAAGCAAAATAAATGAACAAGCAGAATAGAAATAGACTCATAGATACAGAGAACATTTTGACAGTTGCCAGGTGGAAGGAGGTTGAGGGAAGGGATGAAAAAGGTGAAGGGGTTAAGAAAAACAAATTGGTGTCCAGCCGGGCTTGGCTCAGCGGTTGAGCATCGACCTAGGATCCAGGTGATCAGGGTTCGATTCCGGTCAGGGCACATGCCCCGGTTGTGGGCTCGATCAACGACTCTCTCATCATTGATGTTTCTATCTCTCTTTCCCTCTCCTTCCCTCTCTCTGAAATCAATAAAGATATATTTAAAAAAAAAAAAGAAAGAAAAACAAATTGGTGCTACAGAATAGTCATAAGGATGTAAAGTATAGCATAGGGAATATAGTCAGTAATATTGTAATAACTATGCACGATGTCAGATAGGTACTAGATTTACCAGAGTGATCACTTCTTAAGTTATATAAATGTTTAATCATGGGGTTACACACCTGAAACTAATATAATATTGTACGTCAACTGTAACTGAAAAATAAAAAAAATATATACATATATTAAAATAAAAGAGACTAAGAAAATTTTCTCTTCAAAAAACACAATTAAGAAAAGAAAATAAGCCACAGCCTGAGAGCATTTGAAAACATATATCTGACAAAAGGCTCTTGTATCAAGAACACATAAAAAATTCTTATAACTCAAAAACAAAAAGAAAAATAGGCAAAAGATTCCAATAGACATTTCTCCAAAGAAGATATTCAGATGTCCAATAAGTACCTGAAAAATGAAAAATGCTCAGCATTATTAGTCATTAGGTAAATGTAAATCAAAACTGCAATGAGATACTACTATGGAACCAAGAGGATGGTTATATTCAATGTGATGAACAATAGCAAGTGTTGGTGAGGATTTGGAGCATTACTGGAGGGAATTAAAAACAGTCTGGCATTTCATCAAAAGAGTAATTGCAGAGTTACCATATGACCTAGCAATTCCAGTCCTAGGTATTTACCCAAGAGAAAGGGAAACAGATATCCACACAAAAGTATATATGTGAATGTTCATAGTAGCTTTAGTTGTAATCTAAAAGTGAAATAACCCAATGTCCATCCACATACGAATAAAAAATAAACTGTGGTGTATCCATAAAATAGAATACAATTCATCAATAAAAAAATGAGTGAACTATTGGTATATACAACAACATGAATAAATCTCAAAAACATGGTAAGTGAATAGTTCTCAATGAGGAGCAATTTTGTGAATTGGCAATATCTGAAGACATTTTCTTTTCTTTTTTTTAAAATATATCTTTATTGATTTCAGAGAGAGGAAAGGAGAGGGAGAGAGACAGAAACATTAATGATGAGAGAGTCATTGATTGCGCCCGCAACCCAGGAATGTGCCCTGACCGGGAATTGAACCCTGATTGCCTGGATCCCAGGTCAACGCTCAACCGCTGAGCCACGCCAGGCCGGGCCTGAAGCCATTTTCAATTGTCACAACTGGGGATGCTACTGGCATTTAGTAGGTAGAGGTCAGCAATGCTGCTTAACATTCTAAAAAGCACAGGATAGTCTCCCACAACAAAGAACTATACAGCCCAAATGTCAATAGTGTCAAGGTTGAGAAATCGTGCTAAGTGAAAAAAGTCAAATGAAAATATTATATACTGTATGATTCTATTTATACAAAATTCTATTTTTAATGTTTTTATTGATTTCAGAGAGGAAGAGAGAGAAACATCAATGATGAGAGAGAATCATTGATCAGCTGCCTCCTGCACAACCCCTATGGGGCATTAAGCCTGCAACCCAGGCATGTGCCCTGACCGGGAATCGAACCATGACATACTGGTTCATAGGTTGATGCTCAACCACTGAGCCACACTGGCCAGGCTATATAAAATTCTAGAAAAGACAAAACTACAGTGACACAAAATAGACAAGTATTTGCCTGGGGCCAGGGGTGGGGAGAGGGTCTCAAATTAAAGGGACATGAGGAAACATTTTATGGTGTTGGACCATTCTATATACCAATTGTGGTGGTGTTTATACGATCGTCTTCAATTACCAAAATTCATCAATATGTGCATTTAAAATTGACTGTAAAAATACTGCATGCATATTAGTAACACTTTAAACATAAAGGTATCATAATGTGGTAAAAGTCAACCTCGCCTATATGATTGAGGACCTACCTCAAACTGCATTGACACTTCCAGGTCACTGATCTGTTCTTTAGTAGAACATTATACCAGTGCACCTTGGTAACTTGAAAAGAGTTAAATCAATTTCTTACTGGGTTTTATTAGAAGGGATAGTGAATGATAAAGAGGTTTTATACTCTTCTAGCCTTTTTAAAATTCTTCAGAGACTATTCCCGTTACTAGCAAATCTGGTTCAGGATTATTTCATCAAGTGAGAATTTTTAAGAGATTAATCACTATGGCAGGGAGAGCATTGTTACGCAAAGTACTTCTATGAATTTTTATAATCTTTTCTATAGAGTCTCCCTGATAAATGAATGAAACCTTTCCTGGAGTTCCCAAGATGAATTTGTTCCTTTGAATTTCTGGTAACACTGGAGCTCTCTTCATAGCTGAGACTTACATTTGCTCAATGGCCACAAAAGAAACACCAGTTATACTTTCTTAACAAATGCTGCTTTGAGTGTGAGAAGTAAAAAGGTAGAATTACAGATGATGAGATCTGATCAACAAGAGGTGAAATTTACTTCTCCTTCTGGGGTGAAATCAGAACTTATCTTTCATTTTGAGTCTTGTTGACAGTTATATAGGAATAGACCCTTACCTCTGCTACTGAAATGCTATTTCTCCCACATGTCTCATTAAACCCTAGTAGTAACAAAAATCATTGCACTCAATGCTGTGGGGATTTCTTATGAAAGCAGAGAAATACACATCCAGGCTTTCCACAGAGTCCCTGGAGGCTCGTGAGTTCTGTGTGAATCCTGCCAATCCTATTACAACTACTAAGAAAAGGGAAAACAAGAAGATGCAGAAAGTTTTTTCCAGTGTTTAAACTCTGAGAAACAAGCATCTTTAATGCTGACTTAGAAAATTACTTAGATTTACCACATTCATTCAAGTGAAAACCTTTCAATGCTAACAACCTACACTTACATATTGCTCAGATGCCTTGTATGACCCTAAGTCTCACTTCTGCAAAAATGACTAAGGGTTTTTAAATTAGGGCTTCCAAATAACCACTCTGAGATGGTGCCAGAGCTAGGAATGCTATCGGGTAAGTCAAAATGGCCAGTCTAATGGAGCTGGCTTTTAGAACTTGACTCATAGTCATATCTTAGCATTAGTTTGAGTCACACAAAACTAGTAAAATAATTAGTTGTTTATGCCAAATAAAAAAACTGACTTATATTTTGGATTATATGTTGAGTTTCTAGAAATCCACAGAAATTAACCAGGATCTTTCTGATAAGACTGTTTCTAGGAGCCAGGTCTGGAAAATGCAATACTATGTCAAGTTTCCCACCTTTCCCACTCCTTTCACCTCCATCTTCTGCCCCTTCTATGTCTGCTTGGTATACCATGTGTGGTGGGAAGAAGCATAAAAAGAGCTCATAGCTAGGATGTAGAAGAGTATTTACTATGTAATAGTAGAAAATGAGAGTTTGAGGGAAGAGAATTCAGGATTAGTTAAAAATAGAATACTTTCAAAATATTATTAATCCGCAGCTAGATTATATATAAATGTGTATTATGTACCAAATTTCCTAGTTACCATTAAAAGTATCTTGCTATAGCCCTGGCCAGTGTGGTTTAGTGGTTAGAGAGTGGCCCACACACCAAAGGTTCGCAGGTTCGATTCCGGGTCAAGGACACGTACCTGGGTTGCAGGTTTGATCCCCGGACTCTGATGTATGCAGAAGGTAACCAATAGATGTATCTCTCTCACATCGATGTCTCACTCTCTCTCTCCTTCCTTCCCCCACTTTCACTCTCTCTAAAAATCAATGGAAAAAACATCCTTGGGTAATAATTAACAAAAAAAAAAGTCTCTTGCTATAGAGAAAGTATAGGAATTGCCTATATCATCATATATAATTACTGAGCAATCCATTTTCAAAAATATTCAATTGTTTTTGTATTGCACTCTTTTAATAACTTGAGTAGATCCAACGACCTCAACTTTGCAGTAGTAAAAGTGAACACCCTGGAATATTTTCTTCCTGTGTGATTTCAATGCATTATATATGCCAGACATGAAAAAAGAGGAAAGGTCTTTGGAGAATAAAACACTATTTTAGTTATATAGATGAGCCATTTTTGTTTGTCATCCATGTCCTCTACTCACACTCTCTACCCTTTGAACAACTGTTCTCCAAAAAAAGGGGAATTTGTTGCTCTATTGCCTTGTCAATGGTCCAAACCAAGTATATGCAACTCTCTCCCATTCATGTTCTCTCTTTCTCATTTACTCTTCTTTCCCTTTCCCTCAAAAGTCTCATCATCCCTTAGATCAGGGGTGGGGAACCTTTTTTCTGCCAAGGGCCATTTGGATATTTATAACATCATTTGCAGGCCATACAAAATTATCAACTTAGAAATTAGCTATGAAAAAAGCTCCTAGATTTATTGAATTTCGAGTCCCGCCTGTGGTTGTCTTGGCAGGGCCAGACCAAATGTTTTTGCAGGCCGTTTATGGCCTGCAGGCCAGACGTTCCCCATCCCTGACTAGATCTTCTTCCCTGACTAGATCTTCTTCCCTCAGGTCCTGCGAACAACCAGGTAGCATACACAAAATGCAGGAATGTAATTTTAATGGGTACTTATGGGTTTGATAGGCCAGGCAAACTAATGCATTTTAACATTATTGAAGAACCAGCTCTTCTTTCTATCCTTATCAACATGTTTCCAAAACACAGGTTCCCTTTAGAAAATTACTCCAATTTATCCCACACATCTCAAACCTCCCCACAAAAACTAAGCATCCTCAAAATATTTCTGAAAGCATAAGCACACATTTATTGGCACAAAAAGTAAAATTCATCTCCAGATGTGATTGTAGCACCATGAGTGATTCCAATTCTGTCTCATTAATCTGCAGATGGAGTGGGCACATTCACTTCCTGCATAACCCTACAGCCTATTCATTTCTTAAAAAAATTTTCCCCATCACCATTTATCCCCTCTATACCCTCTTCCACCTCCTACAGTCTATTCTTCAAACCAAAATGAGGTTGTTGCATACACATACTCAGATATTTATTTTTCAGTGAGCAACTAAGCCCCTTAATTGTCAAAAAAAAATGACACTCAATGAAAGGACAACTCAGCTACTTGGAAATAATGTTGTAAAAGCAAAACTTAAAAAAAAGAAGGAAGGAAGGAAGGAAGGAAGGAAGGAAGGAAGGAAGGAAGGAAGGAAGGAAGGAAGGAAGGAAGGAAGGCCATTTGGGAATGATGTTTTGATACTGAGTCCTTTAGCTGTCAATTCCCATTTGTGTTCATACCAGATTTGAGAAACTCATTGATGAGATACAGAAAGTTGAGTTAACATCTATAACATGCATACTAATTCAGGGATCTGGGTTTTCTTTTTTTTACTTTTCTTTTTTAATGTCAAATAATCATTGCAGTCAATTTTTATAATTTTTCCTGCCACTTATGTTGACACTTAATCATAAATATCCCATATTGCTATTTAACTGTTCAATGTGGTTTATTTTTTGTGCTTATGTATTTATGTTATATGGACAACGCTTTATCCCTACTTAGTCCATAAATCCTTAGTGGGCATGTTCAATAAATAATCATTGAGCTGATCTGAATTGAATTGGGGGGACAATAACATAGATAATCCCTAGCTCATCCCTATTTGTCATTTTAATGTGTTTGTCTTTCCATTTCAATAGGGATCTGTCTGGGATATTAGGACTTTGCATAATTTCAGAAAATGAAGTCATACGGGGAAGAGGTAATTTTAAAGAAAATGGAAAGCAACGTAATTTATACTCATGCTGAGGACTGAGGCAAGGCACCAAGCCCAGCTTAGGGTCTTTTGACAATTACAGCCCGAATGTGTTGTATCTTCCCCAGGGAATGGAAGAATGAATCACAAGTCTATTTCAAAAGACCTCTCCTGACCTTTGAGATGGATGGGTGGGGCAGGCAAGGAGGTAAAGTGAGTGGTGAACATACCCTGAAAGTTCCCTTCTTTTCACCCCCCCCCTCAGTGCATGCTGAAATAAAAAAAGGAAGAGTTAAAATAAATTATGATAATGTCAACAAAGGGACTGGAAAGAAACCCAGACTTTGATCCCTGTTCCAATAGCTTAGAGGAAAATTTAAAGATTTGCTTCTGATAAGCCCTAATGCAAAATGCAATAACTGAGAGTTAACTCTTTCACTGATCTCATGTGCATCCATCACTTGCCAAACACAGACAAGCAAATCCTTTCTGAAAACCACTGCTAGATCAATCTCTGTAAGGCACTGCTTTCAGCACATCATTCCCCTGAGAGGACACCATTTTCCTGTAGGATCAAGTCAAAACTAATCAATCTGGCATGCTAGGACTTCCATCAACTGGCTCCACCTTGCCTATTCATCCCCACCCCTCACTAATCCTCAACATGATCATGGGCCCCAATTCTGTCAAACAGGCCTCCTTACAACCACATACCACATTCCTACCTGCATACCTTCACTCATTCCTCTTCCTTGTAATTGAAACATGTTCTTTCCTCTCTCTCTACCATTCAAAACCCCAAATGTCCTTCTTTCAAAGCTCTAAGTTCAAAATTAATCTTCTCTATAAGAGCTGCCTTAATGCCATCCCTCAGTGACCATTCCCTTACTTGAAATTGCAGCACGAATAGGTATCTTTGTACCAAGTGATGTCCACATACCTTAATGTCCCTCAAGTATAGGACTAGCTTCCATAATTAGCTTGTAAACAAAGGACAAAGGATCTTTTCTGTCATCACTAACATCAACTTATATAATACTCATGACATATATCTTAATATTAATAATCAATAAATAGAAGCCTTTTAAAGCCAATTTAGGGTTAGGCATGGAAATCCAGGATTGTTACAACTTTCTCTTCTATAGTTACATGGCTATTTTTTAAAAAATTAAATGTCTTTTTATTGATTTCAGAGAGAGGAAGGGGGAGAGAGAGAAACATCAATGATGAGAGAGTCATTGATTGGCTACCTCCTGCACGTCCCCTGTTGGGGATCGAGGCCAAAACCCAGGCATGTGCCCTGACTGGGAATCAAATCTGAATCTCCTGGATCATAGGTCAATGTTCAGCTGCTGAACCATGCCAGCTGGGCTTCATAGCCATTTTCAAATGCCCAAATCCCTATACTTGCTTCATTTTGCTAAGCTGAAATCATTTTCATTTTACTCTCTTTTTGAAAAAGAACTTGTTCTTCACGTTCTATTTTAAAGCTCTGCTTTTTTAGTAGAGCACTAAGGGCATGAACAACCATCAGGCCTTAAATGTTCCAATTGAGGTATTGCAATTTAACCTTTGCACATATCTGTAGCTCAGTCACCTGGACTAATGAAAGAGGAAGATCTCTCCCACCAGGAGGCCTGGAGGAAAAGATTCTGTTCTTTACAATTAAGTTTCACAAGGAGAATCACTCTCTTTCCCACTTGGATATAAGCTCTTCTTGGAGCCTGGAGGATGATTTCATGACTCAAAACAGATGGACTTTTTTCCATTCTGTACTATACTTAGACAGGTAGAGAACAGCTGCTTCAATTCCCTTTTTAACCAATTATTTTCTAAATCACACTATTTCTTTTTATCTCTGCTGGGTATTCGGAATTCCAATCAAGGGGAATGATTATACTACACTCTTAAAAACTACATTCACTCATTTTCTTGTCCCTTTTAAACAGAGCAGTGAAGGAAGAATTGAAAATCTGCTAGGGCAGTGAGTTGACAAGACAGACAGAGATCATAATAGTATGATTTTTAAGGGCAGGCAAATTTCTAGAAACTCTTCATTTTAAGTTTGATCTAGTTGTATACAACAAAATTATATTAGCTAATGCACTGTCCTCTCTGGGAATACTCTTATAAAATTAAAGTGTCCCTGAGAGCAATAACAAATGAGTCATGTACACTATAGTTTAGACTGGTTTATTGAATTTTCTTCTCAACTGATAACTAGCTATGCATTGTGGGCATGGAATTTCTTACAGTGTATTCTCTTAACCAGCCATTCTGGAAATTTCAGAATCAGTGTGGATTACCCATATTAGTCTTATCATCCATATATCCCAATACTATCACATTATTTGCAATCATTCAAATAAACCATATATATATATAAAATAATTTGACTCTGTGCCTTTTCCTAGCTATTTCCTTCTCCATAGATTCCCTTTTGTACCATCAAACCTTTTTTCATGATCCAGCTCATGTGCTACATTCTTCAAGAAACTGTCTCTGCATATTTTGCCTGGCAACATCCTTCATCTATCAGTTCAAATGCTACCTCCTCTATGAAGCATTCTCTGATGTTCCAGGCAGCTGTAGGCACTCTTTTCCCCTAGGCTCCCACACTGTAACTTGAATTCCAACCTACCATATCATTACTGAAATGATCATATCGTGTACCTGTTCCTATAAGACCGTGAGTTCCTTGATATCACGGACCGGACCTTATCTTTGTTTCCCAGTCTCTTTTTCTCAAAATATTCAATATTTGATGAATAAATAAATCACAGGATTAGTCTAAATAGAAAAATAAACAGGATCTGAACTCACTTCATCTTAAACTGTGAAGACTACTACCTAAAGATAAGCATGTACTTTATCAGAGTAAAAGGGCAACAGTTAACTGTGTGGAAACATCAAATTAAAAGGGTTGGTATTCTCTTACACTGAAAGTGACTTGCTAAATATACTCCTTGTGTCTGACTGTTAAAGTCATTCCAAGTCATCCTTTTCTTACCTTAACTTTCAGAGTGTAACAAAAGAGTCAGAGAGATAACAGTGATTGGGAGATCAAACTCATTCACTGATTCCCTGAATATTTATCAAATATCTACAATGTACAAATCAACAATAGTGAGCTAAACAAAAATAGTCCCTCCTTGGGTTGGGGGTGGGGGTGGGGATGGGGGGGATTGAGAAAAAAAAAAAAGACCTCATTGACATGGACAACAGTGTGGTGAGTGTGAGGGTGGTAGGGGGTGGGTGAAGGTGGAAGAGGGTATAGGGGAGATAAATGGTGATGGAAAAAAATTAAATTAAGAGAAAAAAAAAAAACAGCCCTCCTTGTCCTCATGAAACTTACCATCTAATAGGGGTAAAGATAATAGATTAGAAATAGATAATATCAGCTAATGGTAAATTTATAAAGAAAAATTTACAAGGATGAGAGGGTAAAAAGTAATGAGCCTATTTTAGATAAAAGGGCATCTTTGAAATAATATTTGAGGAAAATCCTAAGGTAGAGAATGAGTAAAGCCACTATCAGAAGGAAGAGGGGCAGGGGCAACAAGGGCAAAATTCCAGGATGATAGAACTTGTTGTATCCTAGCAACAACAAAGAAGCCAGAATGGCTGGAATGTGGTAAGCCAGGGGAAGTCTTGTAAAAAGATGTCAGAGAAGTAGCAGGAATCCACATCATACAGAATCTTGTAGGTCATAGTAAGGTCTTTCAACTTTGTTCAAGGAATGATAGGAAATCATTTGAGAGTTTTGAGCAGCGAAATTATATGATTTGATGTATATATTTTTAGAAAGTGCCTTAGTCAACTCAGGCTGCCATAACAAAATATGTGCTATAGACGGTTGCTTAAACAATAGGAAGATACAAGCAGGGTAGGTGTCTAGTGAGAGCTCTCATTTAATTTCAGATAGCTGCCTTTCTGCTGTGTCCGCGCATGGCCTTTCCTCCATACATATGGGTAGAGAGAGAAAGAGAAAGCAGCAAGTTCTCTGGAGTCGCACCTTATAAGGGCACTAATCCCACAATGTGGGCCCTATCCTCATGATCTCATCTAATCCTAATAAACTCCTAAAGCCCTCATCTCCAAATAATATCACATTGAGGTTAGGGCTTCAACATATGAATTTTAGGAGGACATAATTCAGTTAATAGCAGAAAGCTTAATCTGAATGTGTGGAGAATAGGCCATCAGGGCATGATGGTTTTTAAAAAAGAGAACTAGCCAGAAATCTATTGTAATAATCTAGATGAGAGATGACAGTTGCTCAGACATGGGTAAAAGTGTTGTTAGTAGTGAAAGGTGGTGATATTTTAGACACATTCTGGAGGTATAGCTCACAGGATTTTTTAATAAGTCATATGTGGGTTATGGAGAAAAAAATAGTCAAGAATGACTCCAAGACTTCTGGCCTGGACAACTGGTAAAAGGTGGTTTCATTTACTACAATGAAAAATACAAGGAAAACACAGTTTAGATGAGAGGAGATGGAATCAGGAACTCAATTTTGAGCGTGTTAGGTTGATTTTTTTTTTTAAGATTTTTAAATTAATTTTCAGAGGGAGAGGGAGAGAGAGATACATCTATGTGACAGTTAAAACATCAGTCAGCTGTCTCCCACATGCCCCTACCAGGGATCAAACCCACAGCCCAGGCATGTGACCAGGAATTGAATCGGCAACCTTTCAGTGCATGGGACAATGCCCAACTGAGCCACATCAGCTGGGGTGAGAATGTTAGGTTTAATCTGCCATTTGGTAGTGGAATATATCAACCTGAAGCTCATGGAGCTAAGACGAAGATGTAAATTTGAGAGGCATTAGTGTGTAGATAATATTTAAGACCAAGGGATGATATCAGCCATGGAACCAATGTAGGTAAGGAAGAAAATAGGACTAAAGATTGATCCATGTGGTGCTCCAACATTTTAGGGGGGGTTGTAGAGAAGGAGAATCCATGAAATCAAACAGAACAGCTAGTGAGGCAACAGAAAAATCAACAATAATAAAGAAAAAAACAGAATAATTTACTTTACTGGAAGCAGAGTGAATAAAGGATATGTTCTAATGTTGAAAGGTCAAGTGAATGATGGCAGAAAATTGATCATTGGAGTTGGAAACATAAGCCTCATGCCCTTTATTAATAACAATTGTCAGAATATAAATAAACTGGATGAGCAGTAGCCATGTTCAGAGAGAATTTAGATGGAAATAGAAGAAAACTTCAGGTTAAATAGAAAAGAGAATTTTATCCTACAATAGTTTATGGAACATTAAACATAAACATTGCAAGTTGTCTCAAATGCCTTCCATGAAAATCTATAATACATGATGGGTAATGACTTAGGGCTGTTGGTGGGAGAATTATTCAAAGATAATCCTTCAAGGAGGTGTAGGCTAGATTGTATACAGATCATTTTCAGCTTTCAGGAACCTTTACTATCCTTTATGGCGTGCAAACAATGGTTTTTCAAAGCTGCTAATTAAGACTGTAGTTCACTATTATAGATCTCTTTGTGCATGAAAATGTTCATGAGGCTTATCTAACATTTTTAAAGGGGGGAAGGTGCAGTGTTAGAAACAAATGAAAGATTGAGTAGTGGTGTGCAGATGTTATTGGTGGGGTGTACTCTGCACCCCCACCTGATACTTGTGGAAGTGAGATTCTTTTTCTTTTTTAATTTTTTTTTTTGGTTATGTTTTGTTTTGTTTTGTTTTATTTTAGAGAGAGAGAAGAAGGGAGAGGGAGAGAGAAAAACATCAATTCGAGAGAGAAACATGCACCCTGATGAGGGATTGAACCCACAACCTGGGCATGTGCCCTAACCAGGAATCAAACCAGCAACCTTTCAGTGCATGGGACAATGTTCAACCAGCTGAGCCACACTGGCCAGGGTAGAAGTGGGCTTCTTGGGGTGCCACAGGAACAAGAATTTCCTGAGGCCCCACAGGAGGATGAGGTATTGTGGAAAGCTCTATTGATGAGGTAACATTAAAGGATTTCCCTTCCAACGTCCCATCTCCCTCTATCTCACCATGGAAAAAGTCCCATTTTGTCTTCAGCAGATCTAGGATTAAAGCCACTGCCCAGAGTTTCTGCTCCATATTGGAGCACAGTCCAGTCCAGCATCTAGCTAGCTTAGCTTGTGTTTCCAGCTGCAGTCCATTGTGTGTAGGGCTTACATGGTCATGGGCCATGTAGCTTTTAGGGCCACATGGTGGGCTAGCACAGGTCAGGGAGCTAGCAAGTGCAAGGAAGCAGGGGCAAAGCAAGAGGAATAAGAACAAAAGGTTTTCGTCTGGTGCTTTTAACTAGGAGCTTATCCAATGAATCCTTCAGGATTTTATACACTTGCAGTGGCTCCACCCCCTCTAGTCAATTTTCTTTTTCCCAGGATTAGACTGACAGGCAAGCACCTTCCCTATGTCATCCTGACTTCACTGAGCTTACATTCATCTTCCCTTTGTTGGACCCCATCCCCCAATGATTTGCATGGAATGGACAAGTGGTTCCCAGAGGAGTGTAAAGTTGCAGCTTCCTGGTGAAGCTGCCCAGATGAACGTGCTTATAATGTCTGGCCTTCCCTTTGCTCCTTTCCTATTATTAATATTAATAACTAGTTAATTACAACAGTAACACAGAGCAAGAAGAAAAATGTAAATACTGGGTGGTATATTTCTGATAATTGCTCATAATGAGAACATGCCAAGTGTGGAGTGACTACTTTTGACTCCCACCAATGGTAAATGCATTCGCAATTTCTTGGTCCAGGAATGATAATAAAGATGACAGAATTCTGTTATGAAAATCAGGTACCTCTGTTATACTTGACTGAGTGTTCATCAAATCTATTGTTTTGGATCAGTATAACACAGTTGGGATTAGACACAGACCAGATTCCTTTATTCATATACCAAGAATGTAAGAAACTTAAGTCATAAAGTCATAGAATGTGTTTATAGTTGTATGTCTTCTTACTAAGAGACAAAGCACCAGAGGAATTACTCAAATAAAACTTGTTTAAATAAATGCTCATCATTTTCTGAAAATTGGGGTGGTATTTTTGCTGGTGAAATGCATTTCCCTTAATTGCAAATTTTCTGTGCTGATCACATTTTTTCACCCAAGCATGAATTCTGTCCAAAAAAAAAAAAAGCAAGTCCTGTCACATCCATCTGTTTTCATAAACTAAATAAAACCTTAATAAGGAGTTTTACTTAATATAAAACATTCAGATTCCATGTGCGTCTCCTATGAAATCTTAGGTTCTGGCTAGGTGATTCATCAAATAAAAAATGTAAGTAACTAACAAAGACGTGGTTTAAAAAGTTAAACATCTCCACGCACCTATTAGAATGGCTAACATCCAAAGAACTGACAACACCAAAAGCCTGTGAGGATGTGGAGTAACAGAGACTCATTCATTACTGGTGGGAATGCAAACTTGGTACAGCCACTTTGGAAGACAGCTTGGTAGTTTCCTACAGAACTAAACATAGACTTACCATATGATCCAGCAATTTTATTCCTTGATATTTACCCAAGTGAATTGAAAACATGTCCACACAAAACATGCACCCAAATTTTTATAGCAGCTTTATTCATAGTTGCCAAAACATGAAAACTACATATTCTACATGTGTTTCTCCAGTTTTCCCAGCACCATTTTTGAAGAAACTATCCTTCTCCTATTGGCTGTTCATGGCTTCTTGTTGAATATTAGCTGACCATAAATACTGGATTTAATTCTGGGCACTCTGTCCTGTTCCACTAATCTATGTGTCTATTTTTGTACCAGTACCATCTGTTTTATTACTATGGCTTTGTAGTATAGTTTGAAATCAGAAAGTGTGATACCTGCAACTTTGTTCTTTTTCCTCAGGATTGTTTTGGTTATTTTGGGTCTTTTGTGTTTTCACACAAATTTTAGGATTGTTTCTTCTATTTTTGTGAAGAATGACTTTGGTAATTTTTTGGAGATTGCATTAAGTCTGCAGAAGGCTTTGGGAAGTATGGCCATTTAAACAATATTTATTCTTCTAATCCATTTACACGGGATGACTTCCATTCATTGGTGGAAAGAAATTTTTCTATTTTTTCAGCAAAGTCTTACAGTTTCATTATACAGATCTTTCACTTCCTTGGTTAAATTTATACCTAATTGCTTTATTGGTTAAGTGCTATTGTGACTGGGACAGTTTTCCTTTATTTACTTAGCCAAGATATGGAAACAACCCAAATACCCATTAATGAATTAATGGATAAAAAAGCTATGATATAGATACATAATGTAACATTATTCAGCCATGAGAAAGAAAAGCATCCTGTCATTTGCAACAACATGGATGGACCTTGAGCACACTATGCTAACTGAGATAAGTCAGATGAAAAGGACTAGTACTGTATGATCTGTATAATATCATTTGTATATAGAATTGTTTTAAAAAGTCAAATCTTCTTTTAAAAAAACCCAGAGAATATAATGGTGGTTACCAGGGGGTGGGGATTGGAGAGATAAGATTGATGGTGTTTAAGTGTACAAACTTGGAACTAGTAGTAAATAAGCCATAGAGATATAATACATAGTATAATGAATAGTATAGTCAATAATACTGTACTATAATGATGCAATATGACATATATTGCTTCTATAGCAATTATATTATAATATATAAATGTATGAAAGGTGTAGCATGAAATGTATGAAAGGTGTAACATACTATACACCTTAAATTTAAAAATTGTAACATGTCAAACCTATCAAATAAAAAAATTTTAAAAAATTTAAAAATATATAACTTTTACTGTAACAACAAACAAAAAACAAAAAAACTTTTCCAACCTCTCCCCATTATCCAGTTTCAAAGCCATATCCACATTTTTAGGTATTTGTAATAGCAACATCCCACTTCACAATACTCAAATTCTAATTACTTAGCTATGGCTACCTTTAAAAAATACCACAGACTGGATGTCTTAAACAACAGAAATTTATAATCGCACAGTTCTGGAGGCACCAATTCCAAGATTAAGGTAAAATAAACAGAGGTGATTTCTCCCAGAACCTCTCTCTTAGGCTTGCAGATGGACTTTTCTGTTTGTGAGCATTCCTGTGTCTCTTTCTCTTCTAATGAGGATACCAGTCACATGGTACTAGGGCCCCATCCTTATGACTCAGTTAAAATTAATTACCTATTTAAAGGTGCTATTTGCAGTTCCAGTCACAATGGGGGTTAGGGCTTTAACATATGAATTTGGAGGAGGAACACAATTCAGTATCTAAGTTTAAAATTATTCTTAATATGTGACACTTTTGCCATTATAAAAATGTCCCTCTTTATCTGTAATAATGTATTTCATTTTAAACTCTGTTTTATCTATTAGTATAACCACTCCAATACTTTTACAGTTTTAGGACTATATAAACAGTCTTCCCTTATCCAGCTTTGCTTATCATCGTTTCAGTTACGTGGAGTCAACTACTATCCAAAAATATTAAATGGAAAAGTCCAGAAATAAACAATTCATAAGTTTTAAATTATGTGCTGTTCTTAGTAGCATGATGAAATCTCAAGTTACCTGCTCTCTCCTACCTGGGATGTGAATCATCTGTTTGTCCAGTGTCTCCACACTATAGACGCTCTCTGCCTGTTAGTCACTTACTAGCCAGGTGGATTTTCAGATTGACTCTTATGGTATCACAGTGATTGTGTTCAAGTCACCCTTATTTTATTTAATAATGGCTCCCAGATGCAAGAGTAGTGATGCTAGAAATCTAAATATACCAAAGAGAAACCATAAAGTGCTTCCTTTTGAAAAAGAAAGGGAGACCACATTGACATAACTCATTACAGTACATTGCTACTATTGTTCTATTTCATTATTAGCTACTGTTGTTAATGTCCAACTGTACATGATTTATAAATTAAACTTTATCATATGTATGGAAGTATAGGAAAAAAATAATGTATAGGCTTTGGCACTATCTGTGGTTTTAGGCATCCACTGCAGTCTTGAAGCATAAGCTTCAGGAATAAGGGGACTACTGTATCTTTTTCATTATTTTGCTCTTCACCTATTTTATCTTTAAATTGTTCCTCTTGTGGAACACATATTAATAGTTCTACAAAAAAGAATATATCTTCAAGTATATCCTGTTCCACTCTCTTTTTCTTCTCCTCTTGGATCTCCAATTAAATGTGTGTTAGATCATCTCAGCCTATCCTACAAATCTATTAACCTCTTTAATATTTCCCATCTCTTCATCTTTTTGGGTTGTCTGTTTCCTTCAGTTCTTTATTATAGTTCACTAAATCTCTATTTAATTGCCTGTGGTCCATTGTTAAGTCCATCTAACAAGTTTTAAATTTCAGCAATAATATATTCCATTTCTATGGGTTCTATATGATTTATTTCAATCTACTTACTCTTTACTCATATTTTAAATTTCTTTTAATTTACTGAAACATAGAAAATGTAATTTCTACTCTAAGTCTGATAGTTATAAAGATTAAGTTTTGTCTGTCTTATTCTGTTTGTCTTCTGTTCCTACTGGTTCTCACTCATGATGACTTTTCTTTTTCCATGGTGATTTTTTCCCCTTCATTTTCCTTTGATCTCTATCTGCAGGGATTATTTTAGGCTTGGGATAAAGGTGAGTTCCCTCAAAAAAAAGAATCTGCATTTAGTTCTGTCAGGCACTTAGAGGAATCACCACTCTGGATTTGCTTTAATATAAATACTCTGATTTAGGTTTTCCAGGCCACCTGGATGGTGTGTATTTGGGCTGCAAACCTATGTGAAGGCTAGCTTTCTATTATAAAATCTCAAGAGATTACCTTACATTTCTACCAAGGTTCAAAGGAAGCAGTCTAGTTTTTCTTGCAGTCTCCTGGAGGAGGAACAGATTTGTTTCTAGTTAACCCTTAAATTGTGGGTATGGCTTTTGGGGCCCAAGCTTTATAAAAAGAACTCCTACTATATTCTCCATCTTAGGTGAGCCATGGGCTTTGTCTACTATTCCCTCACCTCCACAAAGTTGTGATAATCAATTTGTTAAGCTCAGCAAATGCTCTCAAAGTAAAAGTTGGCTTTGGAGAGCTGCTTAGCTCTTCTAGGTCTCTGCCTTCACTTGGTCACTGGATGATAATTTCTTATTTTCTTTTCAGCTTATGGATATATTCAAGAAGATTTATAAAGTGTTTTTATTTAGCTTCATATCTGTTTTCCATGAAAGAGTCAGTCTGGGCACCTGCTCTGCAAGTTTACTAGAAACAAAAAATTATTGACCGTTTTTCCATGTAGTAATACTCAATTCTGGTGAGAACAAGGTAAGACAGATACTCCCATATATTACATTTGTGGCTATGTAGATAGTTATAATATTTCTGGATAATAAAATGTATAAAGAGCCTTATAAAAAATTCATATATTTAGCCCGGCTGGGCATGGCTCAGTGGTTGAGCGTCGACCTAGGATCCAGGTGATCGGGGTTCAATTCCCGGTCAGGGCACATGCCTGGTTTGCGGGCTCGATCAATGACTTTCTCATCATTGATGTTTCTATCTCTCCCTCTCCTTCCCTCTCTCTGAAATCAATAAAGATATATTTTTTAAAAACTTCATATATTTGCAAATATAGGTTTATAGCCTAGGAATATAACTAGAAATGCAGGAAGTGAGTTTTGTTTATGGCAGTATGATTAACAATATCCCCATACATAAAGACAACCTAAATATTCTATAGTACAGGAATAGTAAAATACAGCATGGTACATCTATATGACATAACATTATATAAAAATTATAACTATATTTTATAAAAATATTTAGAGATGTATGGAAATGCCTTAGGTATAATTTAAATTTTAAAAGTAGGATGCAAAATTATATATAAAGCATCATTCTATGCATAGAAAGAAGTATTGATGTGAAATAATTACTTCATATTTTGTTGCATGTCTTTGTTATATAAGTATGAGTGCTTTTGTTACCATTGCAATTAGCTAGTTATTAATGATAGGAAGAAAGCAGAGGAAAGGCTAGACACTATAGGTATAGTTATTTGGGCAGCTTCACCAGGAAGCTTCAAGCCTGCACCCCCCAGGGAACCACTGGTCCATTCCCTGCAGATCAGTGGGGGAAGCCGTCCAACAAAGGGGAAGATGGGTACTTGCATAGTAAAGTCAGAGTGATGTAGCAAAAATACTTGCCTGTCAGTCTAACCTTGGAACAAAGATCATTGCTAGAGGGATGGAGCCAACGGAAGCCCCTGAAAATGTGGGAATACATAATCCCCAGTCAAAGGAATTCTCTCTTATTTCTCTAGCTTTGCTCCTGCTTCTTTGCAGTCACCCATGTTTCCTCCATGGCCATGTGACCCTAGAAGCCACATGACCCATGGCCACAAAATGGACCGCAGCTGGAAACATAAGCTAAGCTCGCCTGATGCTGGATTGGACTGTGCAAATACGGAACAGAAACTCTGGGCAATGGATTTAATTCTAGCTCTGCTTGAGACACAGTTGGACTTTTTCCTTGGTGAGACAGGGAGATGAGGCCTTAGAAACTCAGAGGTTTAATTCCATGCAAATAAATATCATTTATTCTCCTCTGTAAGTCTCTCAGAAAATTCCTTTTCTTGTGACATCACAAGAAGCCCACTTCTGCCAGCAAAAGGTGGGGACACAGAGAGCACCACAATGATAATACTTTTAGTTAACTTTTTGATATTTTTTCTGTGTCTTCAAAGTCCTTGTTAAAATAAACTATTATTTTTATAAAATAAAAATATAAAGGTGTTATTTTTCTTTGTTTTTTAAACAACAATCTTAGACAATAAAATAGTCTTAAATGTTGAGACTGAAAAATTGACCTTCCCCAGTGTTTCAACAACACACTTCATTTTGCCAGTGTTTAATAATTATGAATGTCCTTTGTGTAAAAGATAGCACTTTTGGCCAGCTGGGCGTGGCTCAGCGGTTGAGCATTGGCCTAGGATACAGGAGATTGTGGTTCAATTCCCGGTCAGGGCACATGCCTGGGTTTCGGGTTTGATCCTCAGTTGGAGGTATGCAGGACGTATTCGGCCAGTGACTCTCTCATCATTGATGTTTCTATCTCTCTCTCTTCCTCTCCCCCTCTCTCTCTGAAATCAATAAAGATATATATTTTTTAAAAAGATAGTACTTTTAATGCATGATTTGAAAAATTATTCCTGATTAAAGGTGATTAAGAAACAGCCTGAAAATGGTCAGTTTGGTCTTTTCAGACATTTTAACAAGCAGAAAAGATTTTACCCATTGATTATGCAGAAGTGCATTCATTAAGAGGTCTGAAAAAACAAACAACTTGACCTAAAAAATACTCTCTTCTCTAGCAACCAATAAACATGGATCAATTTTGCATGCTTTTAACATTCTCATTCTAATTCAATCTCTCTCATTCTCTCACTCCCCATCCCCTTTCAACCAAGCTCAAAAACTTGATCTAATGATTGCCAATGACATGGTCTCAAATATCGCTAACCTGTAGTGGATCTGTCACATGTGGTGGTCCAACTTAGATTTGAGAAGTGTTTAAAACTAGAGCATGCAAAGCTTATAACTGAAAGCAATGAGAAGTAAATATCCAATCTATGCAGAGAATGGGTTTTACAGTGGGCCACAATAGCCATGGAGGGGATGCCAAGAGTGGTAGTTCAGTGCAGAATGAAAAAAAAAGAGATAGAAACTCAAAAAATAATCAAGGGGTGGTCCAACTAATTTTACATATTTATTGTCTAGGGGACCATTTTTAGTGTTTCAACTTTATGTGGGTTGTCTGTTCCCTTACGATACTCTGGCACTAAGGATATTGTTTTTTACATTTACATTATTCAAACATAAGCTCCATGAAGGCACAGACTATTTTGTTCACTTCTTTATCCAGGACTAATATTTAGTCAGTAAACACTGGTACAACCTACTGGACTTCATTAATTCTGATTGGCAGAAGCCTAAGATGACCATGTTGTCCCAATTTTTAAATATCTTAATATCTTGTATCATCCTTGGATGTATCTTCAATGCCTAGTACATTGCCTGGCATTTAAATACATATAATATGGCCTGGTCAGGCGTGGCTCAGAGGTTGAGCGTCAGCCTAGGATCCAGGAGATCACGGTTAGGATTCCTGGTCAGGGTACATGCCCACGTTGCAGGCTTGATTCCCAGTCAGGGGCATGCAGGAGGCAGCCAATCAATGACTCTCTTATCATTGATGTTTCTCTCTCTCTCTTTCCTTCTCCCTTCTTCTCTCTGAAATCAATAAAGATATATATATTTTTTTAAATGGCAAGGCAAAGTCCCTGATTTCAAGGACTTTACTGTCCAGATTTCTATCACCAAAGAATATTAAATAATACACCGATTAAACGATGGAAGAGGTCTGACTTATAATTTCTTGACCTGATAACCATTAATGCTTTTTCAAAATTCTGTTTTTGTCTGAACTGTTTCATTGTTGCATTTTTTAAAGGATAAATCCTCTGTTAAACATAGGTTAGATATTGAAGCAAGGTAAGAGCCACATAGAAAACTCCAGGCCAGTGATTCTGCATAACAATCCTCTGAGAAGTAGCTCTTAAAAGATATCCAGGGTGTGTGTGTGGGGGGGGGGTGGGGGGATTAACCAAAAAATTTACCTGCACATATGCATAATCCATGGACACAGACAGTGTGGTGGAGGTCTGGGGTGGAGGGTGGGGTGCGGGGTAGAAGGGGTCAATAGGGGAAAAAAGGAAACATCTGTAATTCAACAATAAAGATACATTTTTTAAAAATTAAATTAATTTTTTTAAGAAAATATATCCAATACTTGTGCCCCAATATAGACCAATTAAATAAAAATGGGGCAGAGGGTACATCTAAGCATCTGCTTTCCAAAAGCTCCCCATTGGTTCTAATGTGCAACAAAAGGTAAAAACCATTGCTCTAGGCTAAAATATAATTGTTTTTATATATATTAACTACAATTGTGTTCAGAAAATAGTAAGAAACAAAGATAATCTATATATTCACATGAAAATAAAATCATGCCATCATATCCATTGGTTTAAACAACTAAATTAGGTAATGTCTTCTAAGGAAACATTTTCTAAGTTATTTAATATTTTTACCAGTGTAGATAAAGAATCAACAGTTCTATAACACATCAGCTCTATATTTTTATTTTACAAAATTAAATTATGAGACAAATCTCTCTCCACTCCTGCTTTTTAAATACTGGTTTGAACTGAGAGAATCTAATAGCAAATGTGAAGGTCAATGTCTATTACACAAACCCATACTAGTCTAGAGCTGTGGTTCTCAAACACCTTAGGTATCAGAATCATCTGGAAGGCTTGTTCAAACCCAGATGGCTGGACCCCAACTCCAGAGTTTATGATTCAGGGAGTCTGAGGTAGAGCCACATAATTTGCATTTCTGACAGATTCTCAGGGGATGCTGATGTTGCTGGTCCAGAGATCACACATTTAGAAGCACTGTTCTATATAGAGTGATAATGAGTGATGTCAACATCATGACGGAGTGAGAAGGCCCCCTCTTCCCCTTTAAAGTTACAAGTAGGACAGTATACAGAGTAATAGCTCATAATAGATGCTTGATAAATATTTGATTAATTTAACTGAGTAGAGTGGTATATTTTAGGATATAGGAACCCACAGTGTATCCTAATTTATGTAAGGATAAACTGTATTTTTTATTAGTTTACTATTTTTCAAGGCCTTGCTCATGAATCCCTATATAAATTCACCTGACGTGATGGTTTAAAATGCAGGTTCCTGGGTTCATTCCAGACCAATCTAATAAGACCCTCTCTTGGTGAGGCCCAGGAATCTGCATTTTAAACAAAATCCAGAGGTTTTTCTTGTACACACTAAAGTTTGAAAACCAATATTCTAGTCTCTTATGCATTTGATTATACTATTGCTTCCTTTTGGAAAGTCCTTTCTCTTCACCTCTGCACAATCCTGTCCTGATCTTCAAAGCCCAGCACAAATACAGCTTTTTCTGAGCAGTCTCCTCTGTTTCATGACTACCACACACAACAGATAGAGTACAGGGAAATGTTGTGTGCTATGGGATGGGGCAGCTGGGACAGTTGGAGTGGAGCTGTAGGACTGGCTCTGAGTTCTGTACACAGAAGTTATATGCCTCGGTTTGTGCATATAAATGGAGAACTACAAGAGTTGTAAAGGGAGTAAATTCTTAACACTAAATCTCTTGGTCACTGTAACTATATTTGGCATAGATGTGTAGTAGCAATGCCTGGACAGGAGAGGGGACATGGAAGGGAGAATGAGACAGAATGGCTGCACATTGGATAACTTAAATCATGCAGGAAGGGAAATGGATAGTAACATTCCCAGAGGGGTCTTTCCTACCCAACAGAAGAACAAAATAGGCTACCGTCTTACTTAGTTGGTCTTGCATCTATGATAGGGGATAAGAAACATTGAAGAGTTAGGTCAGATAGTAGACAGTGACATCTGAGAGGGTTGGGGTCTAAGCATGGAGCTAATAAATGACAGGGTTGGAAGTCAAACTCAGGAACTTCTTTAACACCTATGGTGGTTTTCTCTAAGTGTGGTAGCTGTTTTACTGATCAGAATTTGTATTTCTCACAAGCTCTCCAGATGATATTGGTGAGGACTGAAGTTTAAAACCTATCAATCTACTATATTGAAAATACTTGTGTGCAGTGATGATCTACACTTGGACAAATCCTTATAGCCTCATCCAATTCAGCAGCTAAGAGAAATTACACAAGCTAATATGAACATAGGGAGAGATAATACACATACATTTGGGAAAGCAGAAAGGTCCCTCATGACTGAAATGATGCACTTTCTCCTACTCTTCATCTTCAACACTTTACGTAAGATAATAAGTCAGCCCATCAAAATATACTTACTGAATGCTTTTAAAATATTTGCTACCATGGGATGGTGGCATTTATCATTTGTCTTCAATGTCTCTTACAATTAAAGGGAAAAAAGCAAAAACACTACTTTTTTTTTTCCTGCAATGAGACAGAACCACAGAAGGGATTTAGAGCTCATTTAATCCAACCATCTACTTTTTGAGACAAGGAACAGATTGAAACCCAGAGAAGTCAACAGCTTTTTTAAATTAAATTTATTGGAGTGACATTAGTTAATAGGATCATATAGGTTTCAGGTATAGTTTTCTATGATACAAGATCTGTATATTGCACTGTGTGCCCACCACCTAAAGTCGCTATATATTAGGCCCCCTTCACCCTCCACCTCCTTCCCTCTGGCAACCACCACACTGCTGTTTGTGTCTACAAGTTTTAGTTTTATATCCCACATATGAGTGAAATCATATGGTTCTTAGCTTTTTCTGACTTATTTCACTTAGCATAAGGTCCATCCATGTTGTTGCAAATGGCAATATTTCATTTTTTCTTATGACTGAGTAGTATCCCATTGTGTATATGCACCACATTTTATCCAGTCCTCTATCGAAGGGCACTTTGGTTGTCTCCATGTCTTGGCCACCATCAACAATGAATTGCTCTAAATCCCTAAACTATTGAGTAACACAGCCAATGACTAGATTTCTAGCCTCTTGTCAGTCCTCTATTCTTTCTCCCTCATGTCAAAATTTATTGAATATCCCAACAGCCCAAGTCTGTGGAAGTGTCAAACTTACTGACTTCAGTACTATTTACATTTCTATAAAGTGTGCTGGGATGGGAATGTGGCTTCAGAAATTCACATCAATGTCCATTTTGCAAAGCCTTCATGTAAAAGCTTGAAATAGGAAATGTTACAGCAAACTCTTTGCCATATACTTTAATAATAGTATGTGCTCTCGAAAGGAGGGCCTTCTGCCACCATAGCATCACATGGGGTCTTTGGCTCCCCATCTTGTGTCTGGAGCTAATTCTTTATCTACTCCCATGGATATCAACATTAGAGTGTTAGGATCCCAGACATAGGGTGGTAAAAATTTGGTGCTTGAAAATGAGTCAGACATCTTTTGAAACATCAAACAGAAAAGCAGCAAAGAGATGGAATGTGCTTAAATCTTCAAAGTTTCACCACCTGCTGAACAGCCCACACACCCACACAGAAGGAGGTTCCTGATTTACATAAAGAACTCCTGAAACACTTGAAGTTACTGCTGCTCTCCAGTGTCCAAGTGGGAGCGTCCCCAGGAGAAGGTTTTTTAAGTCTTGCAGCTCACAGGTTCTATTTGACTTGATGATTAAAATTGGGTACCACACATCCCTATATAGCCCTTCTGTTTCCTTTCCCAGAATGCCTCTGGAAATGGAACGAGGCTGGTCACTGCGGGACATAGGAATGACTGTGGAAACTGTACTCAATGTGGAAGAAAGAAAGCCAAGCAGCTAGAAATGAGAACTACCTGTTCTACATAAAATCCGTTATGCCATGACCTTCCTGGACAATAAAGGATTCACATTAAAATTATGCCATAGCTTGATCGACCTCAAGACAGGAAACACTCTAATGTTGATATCCGTGGGAGTAGATAAAGAATTAGAAAAGGAGTGCTCTCTGCATATAATAATTTTTGGAATGTGCTATTTTATAATGTACCAAATGAGAACTAGGTAAAGTGTATACAATAAGACACTGAATAATTTATTTTTTTCTTAGCTGATATCATTTATCAGCCTGTTGAAACACAAAGTCATATGACTTTGGTTTCTGTTTCTTCAATCCATCTTAATCAAACTATGAATATTTCACAATTCAGTGAAAAGCTTCAGTCTTATAAGTAAAAATGTTTATTCTGCTGTTTTTCTAGAAATTAAAAACTTTGAAAGAATATTCAAAGCTCTTTACAGCTTTAAGGTTCTTTTTGATAGGTATGCATTAAGTTTTACTTAACGAACATTTGAGATTTATATAATTTTGCCTTGCATTAAATTGTAACATTTACAAAGTTTCAGGTGCATCAATGTTTCGTTTTGTTTTAAAAAACGAATAAAAATTAAAAATAAAACTCTCTAGATGTAAATTTTATCACCACACCATCAAAAATTGATTGCTAGATTACCTTGCAAGCTAAGAAAAACAACCATTAAATTGAGTAGATCAGTACACTCTCCAGGTGATATTTATTCTCTTCATTTGACATTTGACTGGTCACACCTGCTTTCTTTTTCATAATATGCATGCACATGGAATTATCTTATACTATAGTAAAAGGCCCACCAGACATTCAATTAACCCAGCTGTCACACATCTGTTGCTATCTCTATAAACGTGGCAGTTTGCTGGTAATTACTCTTCTGATAACAATAAAAAAACTTCACAAGTCTTTTTTTTTATAGTCTCTCACTTCCTCTATCCAAACTGCCACAATGACTTTGTTTGTGGTCCAAAGGTTCCAGAACATATCAAACTATTCCTTTTTTAAATTTTCAACTACAGTTTATATTCAATCTTATTTTGTATTAGTTTCAGGTATACAGCATAGTGGTTAGATGGTCATATACTTTACAGAGCAGTCCCCCCGATTTTTCAAGTACCCACACGGCACCATACATAGTCATTACAATATTATTGATTATATTCCCTATGCTGTACTTTATATCCCCATGACTATTCTGTAACCAACAATCTGTACTTCTCAATCTCTTCGAATTTTTCACCCAGACCCCTACTATCCTCCCCTCTGTCAGATGTCAGTCTGTTCTCTGTATCTTTGAGTCTGTTTCTATTTTGTTTGTTTTGTTCTTTAGATTCCACATATAAGTGAAATTATATGGTATTTGTCTTTCTCTGTCTGACTTATTTCACTTAGCATGGACCCTCTAGGTCCATCCACGCTGTCTCAAAAGGTAAGATTTCATTCCTTTTTATGGCCAAGTAGTATTCCATTGTGTACATGTACCACAGCTTTTGAAATCCACTCATTGGGGTTCATATATTCTTTTGAATAAGTGTTTCATGGTTTCTTTGAATATATTCCGAGAAGTGGAATCTCTGGGTCATAAGGCAATCCCATTTTTAAATTTGAGGAACCTCCATACTGTTTTCCATAGTGGCTGTACCAATCTGCATTCCCACCAACAGTGCTTGAGGGTTCCTTTTTCTCTACATCTTTGCCAACACTTGTTGTTTGTTGATTTTTGATGATTGCCATCCTGAGAGGTGTGAGGTGATACCTCGTTGTAGTTCTAATTTGCATTTCTCTGATGATTAGTGATGTTGAGCAATTTTTCATATGCCCATCTGTATGTCCTCTTTGGAGAAGTGTCTATTCAAGTCCTTTGCCCATTTTTTAATTTGATTGTCTTTCTGGTTCTGATCCTCCAAATGGACTTGTAAACAAGTTTGGCATCTACATTTAGTGATTTGGAAGCTTACAGATGTGGTTTCAGTATATTCCACTTAATTTCAAAATAAGTACCTAGACTAGTCAAAAGTTGTCATTCAACTCCAAACATGACTATAAACTTGCTGTGAGAGAATAAGTGAACTGTATTACTGCTTTGTACCTAAGTTTTCCAATCTGTAATATATGCAGTAAGACTGGGCTTTCCATTCCACTTTACAAAACTTTTAGCGTGTAGAGCATTGTTGCTGTGGTCTGAATGTTTGTGTCTCCCCCAAATTCATTTATTCAAAACCTAATAACCAAGGTGATAATATTAGGAGGAGGAGGGGTCTTTTGAGGGGTCTTTTGGAGATGATTAGGTCATAAGGGTCAAGTCCTCATGAATGGAATTAGTGCCCTTATAAGAGACCCCCAGAGCCCTAGCAAGTTTTGCTCAGTGGTTAGAGTGTCAGCCCTTGGACTGAAGGGTCCCAGGTTTGATTCCAGCCAAGGGCACGTACCTCAGTGGCAGGCTTGATCCCCAGCCCCAGTCGGGGCACATGTGGGAGGCAACCAATCGATGTGTTTCTCTCACATCGATGTTTCTCTCTCTCTCCCCACCTTCCACTCTCTCTGAAAAGTAATGGAAAAAATATCCTAGGATACAGATTAAAAAAAAAAAAAAAAAAAAAAATATATATATATATATATATATATATATATATATATATATATATAAAATAATAAAAGAGACCCCAGAGAAATCACTTGCCCCCTCTGTCATGTGAGTTGACAAGAAGTCTGCAACATGGAAGAGGGCCCTCACCCTACCATTCTGGCACTTTGGTCTTAGACTTCCATCCTCCAGAACTGTGAGTAATAAATTTCTGTTGTTTACAAGGTACCCTGTTTGTTGTATTTAGTTACAACAGCCTGAACTATGCAATGGTTATATAAATTTCCTGGGGCATCAACTATACAATGGTTATAGCTTCTCCTGGAAATCTGAAATATACAAATTTACTAGCACATTTCTGTATTTCTTAATAAATAAATAATAAATATTACCATTTATTTGCATTGCACTTCATATTATTCAAAAGGGTTTCAACTGTAAGGCATGAATTAAGTACCTGCTATGTATCAGACAATGTGCTAGGTGCTAGAAATAGAAAAATGACTAAAACCATGCTTTTGGAGTCTTTGAGGCAGCCCCATAAATAAAATATCTCTTTCCTGATTAACATCTGAGTCCATTGAGATGTTGGACATAATAGTCATTTGATACATACCAAAATATCACCTTCATTTCTCATAAAACTGATAGTCAAATGGATTTCAGAATCTGAATCCCAGAATTAATTATAAACTTAACCACTTAGCAGAATTAGACCTGGAAAAACAGAAATAGTCCCTGGAGAACAGAGCAGGCCACACACTCCCTATGGGAAGCTGCCCCCAAAGAGGCAGGGGAGAGGGAAGGGCTACAGTCAGCATGCTTAACTTCTGCATCCAAAGTCACCAGTCAAATAATTTACTCCTCTCCCATTCCTAGTTAAGAATGAGTGAGTAATAGATAGAGGCCTGGTGTGTTATACCAATGGATGTTCTTCCACTTGGAAGGAAACATCAGGCGTGGAGAGGAAGCATTTCCCCACCAACACCTGCTCTCCGGACTTCATTTCTTTGATATTCACAAAAACCCTGAGAGGAAAACAGAAAGTATTTGACCTGTTTTATGCAAGAGAAATCTGAGATCTAGAAGAGCACAGGCAGGTTGAAATCAAGAGGATAATATCTCAATTCTTTATGGAATGAATTTGAATATTGTTACCAATGAAATTAGATCATGGGCTTGTCTATACAATGCTACATTTTTCTTCTTTTGCAAGTGAAACATAGGCTTTGGTTCCAAGTGGTTTTGTGACTATCTGAGGTTTTGACAAAAGCATCTATCAGCTTGTGTACAGATGGCGTTATTTGCGAATTTGAATCTTCAACCATAAAAGCAGATAAGCTTTAAAAAATTAAATGCCACTATAGTAAAGTTTTATAGGGAAAGCAGCCAGGCAAAGGTGTTACAAATAGATAAGAAAGATGAAATAAAACTGGAGAGTTATCCAATGCTCAAAATGAGAAAAAAATGCTTAATTTGGTCAACTGGCACTGAGTTTTTATAATAGTTATAAGAGTCACTAATACTTATTGAGCATCTGATATTTTTAGGTTCTGGCTAAGCGCTATTTATGTGTACAATCTCATTTAATTTTTACAACAAATGTACAAAGAAGTTACCTCTTTTTTTCAAATAGGAAACAGACTTATGTAGTTCAAATGACTTATCTAATTTTCACATAATCACTTCATATTTGGTAGTGTCAGAATTTGAACCCAATACTTCTGACTCCGGAGCCCATACTTGCCCATACTCTTAACCAGCACATTCTACTAGTCTGTTAGCTAAAAGCAGTAGGGGACTACATCTAAGACAGCACTTTTTAAAAAATATATATATATATTGTTATTGATTTCAGAAAGAGGAAGGGAGAGGGAGAGGGCGAGAGATAGAAACAGCAATGATGAGAGAGTCATTGATGGGCTCCTTCCTGCAAGCTCCCCACTGGGGATCAAGCCCACAACCCAGGCATGTGCCCTGACCGGGAATTGAACCATAACCTCCTGGATCCTTGGTCAATGCTCAACCACTAAGCCACACTGGCCAGGCAGACAGCCACCTTATTTTTAAGCTTATAATACAGTTAGGTACACATGACAAATATTAAAAAGGCTGAAAAAAGGTTTTCAGTTCACAGGTGAGCACTAATTAACATATTAAAAAGTACATAATCCCTGAGAAGAGCTGAAATGAAAAAGTGATCAGACAAAATTGAAACAAACTCATAGACACAGAAATTGAATGGGTGGTTGTCAAAGGGAAGTGGCATTTGGAGGACTGGGCAAAAAAGATGAAGGGATTTAGAAGTACTAATTGGTAGTTACAAAATAGTCATGGGGATCTAAAGTACAGAATAGAAAATATAATTAATAATGTCATAACTATGTATGGTGTCAGGGGGGGTACTAGAAATATGGAGGGGAACACTATATAAAGTATATTGTCTAGCCACTAAACTGTACACCTGAAACCAATACAAAATAAAATTGAAAGAAGAATTGATCAGAGCAGAGAGTTAAGCTGACAAGCATGTGTAACAGTCTGAGTTATTTAAAGATGGGATAAGATGCCTCAGGAAGTAGTAAATTCTCATCATGGCAGGGGCTTCCCACACAGGCAGGATGGTCAAACACTTAGTAGATCAAATTTCATTGTTTTAAATGGCATCTAAACCCCCCTGATCCTGAGAGTCTGTGATTTAGTCAACTTACTTAGTTAACCAATAACTTAATCGTTGTTTTGAATAACCACTATGTGCCCAATACTGGCATAAGCTCCTCTCACAAAGGGAAATAAGGCATACCCTGCAGGAGCCGACATGCTAGTGGGGCAAAGAGAACGAACTGAGAAATGTAGAATTAAGTGTAATAAGGCATGAGAGCAAAGATTTACACCTAAGTCAAACTGGGAAGAGGAATTTAAAGGGAAATTAGACATTTCTTAGAGGTGATGCCTAAACTAACCCTTCAAGGAAGAGTAAAAGTTAGTCAGGTATTTCAGTTATCAATTGCAAGGCAACAAATTATTTCTAAAATGTGAAACAACAAATACTTTAACCTATCTCTTAATTTGGGTACTTACTGAGCAGCAAATCTAGTTTGGAGGATGCAGTTTCACTCACATGCCTGGTACCTTGGAAGGAATGGTCTCAGCTGGAATCCTCCTCATTTCCATGAACTCAATACTTGGAGAACTGAAGGCTTTTCCATAAGATCCCCCACCCACTAGCAGGGTAGGTGGGTTATTATGAATCCAATAACAAGTGCCGCAAGAGATCAAGGCGCAAGCTGCAAGGCTTCCTGTAACTTAGCTTTAGAAGTCAGGCAGCGTCATATCCAGTACAGTTTATTGGTTTCACATGGGTAATTGTGGGAGGGGACACGCAAGTGTATAAACATGGGAAGATGGTTTATTGGAGGCCATCATGGAGACTGGGTACCACACCAGGCCAAGAGGTTTGGGAGATTGGGAGGGTGCAGCTTTCACCTAGAAGGAATATCATGAACAAATGAAACCAGGCATACAAGAGTAAAGCCTGAGGAACACACCGTGGCTGCTGTCACCAGCACCACCCTGTGGGAGCTGAGGGAAAAACACAGGCTGCATCCCGCTGCTCCTGTTTGCTACCGCCAGCTCTGGCATACTGGGCCCTACATAGTGTACCTAAAACCATCAAGGGTACTCATGCCAGCCAGCCCAGGCGTGTCTCAGCGGTTGAGCATGGACCTGGGATCCAGGAGATGGCAGTTAGATTCCTGGTCAGGGCACATGGCCGGGTTGGGGGCTGGAACCGCAGTTGGGGGCCGTGCAGGAGGCAGCCAATGACTCTCATCACTGATGCTTCTCTCTCTCTCCCTCTCCCTTCCTCTCTCTAAAATCAATAAAGACATATTTTAAAAAATGTTTAGAATTCTATACTCAGCTCACCTCAAGAGAGTCTTTAAGTACTTACTCCACTTTTAAAGAACCTGAAACTGAAAAGTTTTAGACAATATGAAAGAAAGATACAGATAAAGCTGGACTCCAATAAATATAACCATTTACCAAACAATGGATAAATAAACACACATGATATCCTAAGTTAATATAAATGTATGTATAGAGACAAGCAGACATTGTATGCTCCCTAATAAAAGAAGACAGCACCACATATAAAGTAAGTCCTGAAAACAAAAACAAAAACAAAAACCTCTAGATATGATCAAGTCTCTAGATCCAATTGCCATTTTATAGAAAATACAGAGGACAAAGGAACTTGTTAAACTACACCTTGGGAATGTAATCTGCAAAATCCATACTGTGGAAAACCCTATGAGACAAATGACCTGGTTTCTTCAACACATTGCAAACAGAAAGAAAAATGGAGGGGTAACTGATGGATTAAAAGATATTTAAAAGGTAGAGCAACTAATCACAATGCATAGACCTTATTTGGATCTTAATTCCAATACAGTGTACAATTTGTACAATGAATGACACGTTATTTGATGTTATTAAGGGAATTAATATTATAGGTGAAATAATGGTATGCCATTGTTACAAAGAAGAGTCCTGTTTTTTAAAGGGATACCTACTGAAATATTTATAGATGAAGTGATATGATGACTACTACTTGCTTAAATATACTGTGGGAGGGGGGTAGGATTGAAGTATGGATGAAGCATGATGGATTAATTATTATTGGGGCTGGGTATTGGGTACATAGGTATTCATTATACAATTCTATCTACTTTCTGTACATTTTAAATTCCCCATAATGCAAGTTTTAAAAAAAGTATTTATCATTTTTCTCACCAATGTTTTCTATCAAGAGACTAAGCTCAATAGCATCTGATGATAACAATGAAAACAAAGAAATATTATAAAGATTAAGAAAATTCTAATTATTTCAAACATGCCCCCCTTAATATCAAATCAATTTTTTTATTGATTTCAGAGAGAGGAAGGGAGAGGGAGAAAGAGATAGAAACATCAATGGTGAGAGAGTCATTGATCCATTGGCTGCCTCCTTCACGCCCCCTGCTGGGGATCGAGCCCACAACTGGGCATGTGCCCTGAGCAGGAATGGAACTGTGACCTCCTGGTTCATAGGTCGATGCTCAATCACTGAGCCACGCCCGGCTGGGCTCAAATCAATTTAAAAATTATGGTCCTGCTTCAAACACAGGTGGAAATCATGATAGTCTGCCAAGTGGGTATTCAGCGCTGATTCTGAAATCAGCACGGATTCTAATCCCAGGTTTGCCACTAACTAATTGCATTGCACTTGGATAATTTATTTAATGTTTATAAACCTTGATTTCCTCATCTGTAAAGTGGGAGTAAGAATGAAATTAGGTATGCCATGAGGTCATTGTGAAGATTCAGTAAGTAATCCAATGTAACATGTTTAGCTTGTTTGCAGCAGAGCCCACATTGGAAACTAATAAGAGAATACACCATGAACACTGCAAATGAGAACAATATAGAAAATAGCTTTGGAGGTCATACCAATGAATTTGGATTTTCTATATTACATAAATTGTAAACATTCAAAGCACTTGAGTAAGTGAAAATCATGTTAGAGAAATTTGATTTAACTACTTTCTATGTAGGATGGGCCCGATGGAGCAGAAATAGAAGGCAGAGAAACCACTTAGTTGTTGCAATTCTTTCACGAAGACCTACAGTTATGTGGTGGCTATAGAAACAGAAAATAGAGTACATCCAGACATTACTGTGAAGAGGTACTAAAGTTGCAGACAGCAAGGTGCCCATCTGCCTCCTGACTACTGATTATCAGGGAGCACCATCTGCAAACTACTCACCCCAGATGGGTACAAACACAGAGGAAAAGAAATGGAAAGAAAGGTGGAGGAAAAAGCAGATGTCAGTCTCAGGTCTTTAAGACTGTAGCCTATTTACTCACTTTATTCAATGCTAACACTAAAGATGTCGGAGGCTTAGTGTAAAGCATCAACTGAGGGGTTTTTTGTTTGTTTTTTATTTTTTTCATATCTTTATTGATTTCAGAGAGAAGAAGGGAGAGGGAGAGAATCATCAATGATGAGAGTCATTAATGGGCTGCCTCCTGCATGCCTCCCACTAAGGATCAAGCCCAAAACCCGGGCATGTGCCTGGACCGGGAATTAAACCTCGATCTCCTAGATCCTAGATTGATGTTCAACTGCTGAGCTATGTCGGTCTGGCTCAACTGAGATTTAATAAGATCTGATTACTTGAGAAGAAGGAAAGGTTCAGAAAAATGCTTGATGTAATTTTCTGTTGGTGCTTGAATACACTTTTTCTCTTGCCACTCTCAGCTTCCTCCCTTGCCCATAACTCCCAGCAGCGAACTAAAGTCAGATAGCTAATTGCTCACAAAGTGAACTACCACAAAATCTAAAAGTCACTTACAACTTGCACTGTTAATTCAATAAAATAGATTGTTTTCTTCAGGGAAGTAGCATTCTTTATAAATTTATAATTGCTTAAGCAAATTTTCTCAGAGCAGAGCATCCCCAGTGTTATTTTTTCACTTTCAAACTAAGCAATACTTTAGCTTTTCCTGGACCATACGGCCAAGGTTGTAATGTTCAATTAAGTAGCTTGGAGGTTTCCCTCAGGCTACTTTATCATAGTTTCCCCTGATCAGCTAATTAAAAGGAAGCTTTCAAAAGACAAGCTTTCCACATCTGGACTCCCAAGAGAAGATACCCAGAGATTGGGTGTTCTGTCCCTGCCAACCTTCCTGACTTTGGGTGATTGGAGCAGATCACTTATATTTGTGCCACCAGGATACCTATTTTCAAAAGATCTGTTCATCCTGAAAGCATCATTGGACTTAATTTATCAAACTGATTTCTTCAAGTAAAATAAATTGTGGAAGCCTTAAGCACTCTTACATGACACAGAAGGAGACTGAAATACACAAAAGAAAAATAAATGCTTAATTTTGTTGAAAGGACTATATAACCTTTAAAAGGAGAGATTTAGAGCTTACAAAACGTCTCCTCTCAAATGCGCTTCTTTTTTATTTGATTGCTTTCTCAGCTGTGTACATTTATAGCATATGCAAGCCTAAACCAGATCACCAAGACAATGAACACATTCACAATTCATAGACTGTCTACATCCATGAAAAAATCCCCTTTTGCCAATAATAAAGAGGGACAGCCTCTGCATCACTCTCAATTCCATAAGGAAAAATCCTGAGGTTGCTTTCTGACCTCTTAAAAAAAATAACACCTTATTAACTTAGACCACTGGGGAACTTACTATCACTTCATCACTTTAGTTGTGTAAATTCCTCCTCCAAGCAGGTGTTTTTGTATTTTTTTTAATGTATTAATGCAGAACCCTGCTATGCAAACATACTGACACCAGATGGCAGTTGTAGGCCGCAGCCCCCCAAATCTCAGCTACACAGCATAAACAGATTTTTTGAGAAGAGACAAACATTTTCTGCACCTTGTTCGTATCAAAGGCATATTATAAATTTAAATAGTAACTAAATTTAAAATAATACTTTTGAACAAATGTCAATTAACCTAACTCTGCTGTGCAATTTTATTCACCATCTTTAAAAGTTAGCATACAAACTATCTTACCCCAACCACCCACCTGCAGTGTTGGTTAGAATACTAATAGTCATATTTATATCACTTGCACTTAACTGCTCTTCCTGATTTTTTAATCTTCAATTTAGTCTTGCATTGCACCCTCCTGTTAACTTAGTCAATCCTGATATAGCTGCCCTGCCTAGCTAGCCCTACTAATTAAAGGGACAGCATTCTTGTGGTCTCTTCATCTCCCTGCAGCTTTCTGGTTTTCCCACTCATTCTCCCTTTCGTCCTCTTCATTTAAAAACCATAATTTACCCTCCACAATTCCTAAAAGGTTTCTCTTCACTTTCGTCCCCTGATTTTTAAAAATAGCTTTCTTTTTCTCGCTGAGAAGAACTTACTCTGCTCTATTGCTGGAGCTGACTGAAACTTAGCAAAAATAGCAATTAAAAAAATGTGTCCAAACAACTCAATTCAAAAATAGGTGAAGAACTTGAATAGATATTTCTCCAAAGAAAACATACCAATAGCCCATAAGCACATGAAAAGATGCTCAACATCATTAGTCATTAGGAAGATGCAAATTCAAATCACAGTGAAATACCATCTCACACCCATTAGGGTGATTACAATTAAAAAATGAAAAGTAAACCTTGCCAGGGATGTGGAGGAATTAGAACCTGCATGCATTGCTGTCGGGAATGTAAAAGAGCACAACCACTGTAGAAAATAGTTTGCTGGTTCCTCAATAATTTGAAAAAAGAATTATCATGCGCTCCAGCAGTTCCTCTCCTAGGTATATACCCACCAAAAATTAAAAGCAGGGACTCAAACATACTGGTAAAAACATGTTCATAGCAGCATTATTCACAACAGCCAAAGTGGCCATTGACTGATGAATAGTGAACAAAATGTCATATATATGGGTATAAATATTATCAAGCCATAAAAAACAACAGAATTCTGACACATGCTACGACATGGATAAATCATGAAGACACTATGCTAAGTGAAATAAGCCAGGCACAAAAAGACAAATACTGTATAATCCAACTTAGATAAGGCACCTAGAGTAGTGCAATCACTAGACAGAGAAGAGAACTGTGGTTTCCAGGGGCTGGGAGGAGGAGGGGTAGGGGCTTTTTAATGGTTATGGAGTTTCAGTTTGGGATGATGAAAGGCTAGAAATATGATGGTAGCATAAGAATGCAAATACTTAATGCCACAGGACTGTAAACTTCAAATGGTTACAGTGGTGAATTTTATGTTGTTTATATTTTACCATAATAAAAAATATTTTATTTCTATTTATTTTATTTATTTAAGATTTTTAATTGATTTTTAGTGAGAGAGGAAAGGAGAGGAGAGAGAGAGGAAAAAAATCGATGTGAGAGCAAAAGCCCAAAACCTGGGCATATGCCCTGACCGGGAATATAACCAGCAACCTTTCCATGCACGGGACGAAACCCAACCAACTGAGCCACACCAGCCAGGGCAATAAAAAATCTTTTAAAAATGTGCCCATAGGCTGCTTGCTGATAAAGAAAGCCTAAATAGAAATTACCTCAATTTAAAGACTAATAATATGCCATCCAGTGGGAAATCAGATACAACTTTATCTGGCTGTGTCACAAACCCATGAATTCAGAACTTGTGATAATTCAACCCAGGTTAGGCCAATGTTGACATTTAAGTGTCCAGCAAACCATTTCTTCTCATCAATGTAAACAAGAAGCAGAATTAATGAGTTTAAGAGAATGATCAATTTTTAAGTTCTTTAGTGCATTTATGGTCTATATGGAAATGAATGTTACTGTTATAAGTGATTGCCCCACAGTTTAATTTTCCATAAATGCAAATATTTAAGGTTGCTCATTATGTAATATAACTTTGTTTATCCTGCATGCTCTTTCCATTTATGTAAAGCCTTTTTTGTTTTACTGTTTCTCTGGCATGATAGAATATCTCTTACCTCTCTGAAAAGTGTTTAACCATCACGGAGCCTGGATACCTCTTCTTCAATCCCTCTCTCTCTAGCCCATCTCCTGGATTATCTCCACCACAGTAATATTGTATTAATATTGTCTATCATTGACTGGGCACCTAGTTTGTGAGACTACTGGGCTAGTGCCTTTTCTATGTTATTTCTAATTCTAAAAACCCTTGGAGATAGACACTGGTATCTCTGTTTTAGAGACTGAGAAACTGAGGCAATGACAGTTATGTGTCCTTGATCAAGGCTGCCCAGCTATTAAGGAGTGCAGCCAGGTTTCAAACACAAGTCTTTCCACATCAAAGACTATGTGTGGCATTTTTGACACTGTGCTATCTTCAGAACACTGACTTGTTACGATCAGACAGGGTGTATGAGGGTTTACACTAGTCCAGAAGGAACAAAGATGCTTTTCCCATCAAGTGGCCTTTCTGTGGATTTTTTGGGGGGGGGGGGATTTAGTACAATTTGACTGTGAAAACCTTATAGCTCAAAGGTCCCTCTGCATCCGTAATCTTTAGTTCTCAGGTTAATGTTAGCATGTCTCAGGGGACAGCTTTCTTCCTGATGACCTTGGCAGGAAAAGAAGTTAACTCTCTCATCAACTCAGTCTGTTCGCAACACCAAAACAGGAGAGGGCCTCTATTTTTTCTTCAAATATCTCTTTAGGTAAATCCCCACAGCCCAGCCAAGGCAGTTTACAGGGTAAAACTAAAATCTTCTGTGACTGCAGAAAGAAAAGTTTCCAGGAAACCGGAATCTAACCGGTTGCCCTTAGTCCTGCTGTCAGTAAACAAGCAAAGGACTCAAGAACAGATAAGGAACAAGCAGATAAGGGAATTTCCAGTATCGTCTAAAACAAACTAACAAAGAAGAGATAAGATGTTTGCAGGAAAAATAACCTTTGGATGTCCAAAGGGCTAGTCTTTGTCAAAATTGTGAAGGAGTTGGCTGTTTTCTCTTCCATTACTATTGCCCTCACCTCTCCTCCCATGATGCTACTCCTCCACCTGAAGTAGTACCAGAACTCATAAATATTTGTTAAATAAACGCATGTCCAAGCTTTCTAGCATGGGATGCCTCCTCTCTGCAACCCCCTAATAAACATATTTCATGTTCCATAGCATCCTCCCTAAGTTAAAACTTGCTCCTTTAACTTACTCTCATTTAGGAGCTCTAATTAAATTCCCTTGGTCAATTTCTCTAGCTAAGATGTTTGCTGGTAATGATTTAATGCATAACCCCTACCAGATACACCCTTGCATTTTGATAGGGCTTTCAAAACCTTAGAGCTGTCTCTCCCCCTAAACTATCTCTTCCCCTTCTTCTACTTGTGACCCCATAAAGAGCATCAATGGTGTTTTTACAACATCTCCAACAGCAACAAGAAAGTTTTGACTGTATAAGATAAAGGATTTAATGGGCATAAGACATATGGCATCTGTTTGAAAAACATTTATGGAGAATTTCTTACAAGCCTTGTACTCCTTAACTTGAAGAGGCTTACAGTTTGGCTGGGGGGACACAAATAACACATATTAAAAGGCAAACAACATAACTAAAATATGGCAGCCTTCCTGGATTTGATTGTCTGGAACACCAGGTGACTCCAGTGACACCATCTAGCACAGGTAGGAGGACTGAGGGAAAGAGTCAAAAGCAGTATCTTCCGAGTACATGGTGACAGTAGACTTAAGGTGCAGGGTAAATGAAATGAAGCAGTAACAGGGTGACAATACCCTGTGAAACAAGCCCATAGCCATAGCATATACACCCATTAAATCCAGTGTGTACTAGATTGTACCAGTCGTAAGGGTGCAGGCTCAGGGTACTACATGGGTGAAACACTGCTTGGTAAATACCTCAGGAAAACTGTCTTCCATCGTTTCCCTGTGAACACATTGGAAATAGAATTGACAGCTTTGTAATTAATTCTGTTTCTAATATTCAGCAATTGCACAAAACACATTTCCTTACATTGAAGCTCTGAAATCATGATTTAGGAACTGAATTTTCAAAAAGATGTTTAAAAGCACTTCTCAGAGCAGTGGTTTTCTATCAAGGCCAAAAGGGATTGGAAGCTGTTGGGGAAAGGGGCACTTAAAAAGGAAATATCTATTATGTTTTTCTTTATCTATCTGTTGTAGGTGGTGGGAAAGGAATCAGGTGTTTGACCAGGGATCAGATCGGACCTGGGTTCAACAACCTCAGTACTTGAGTTCTGGCTAGGAAAGAATTCAGAGTCAAGACTCCAACTATAAGAGAACATTTATTTGGTTAATCACAGAGGTAGGAAGAGTAATTCTTAGAAGAAATGGGCTTAGGAAACAATTTATAGAGATAAAGGAAGGGCCGTTGGAGCTTGGGAGTGAGGAAGGTAATGGTAACCTGCCTGGGAATGGGGAAGGGAAGGGACAGAGAAAGGTGGGGATGTGCTGCTGGGAGAGTGCACTGGGTCCAGTGTCCTAAGGGTTTTAAGGACGGAGATCTTAGGGGAGGTCCCAGGGAAGATATCGATAGAATATTCAGCAGTTTTTTAGGGGTGTCCTTTCAGAGTTGTGGTCTCCTTCACTGGCTGATTGGCCTGCACCAGGGCAGGGGGTCATTATTCAATGCAGCTGGTCCTGAGGTCAGCTGTGGCTGGTTTTGCTGCTTTTCTGGGCCTGGAGCTAAAATACAACTGAAACCTAGATGTTATCTCTAGGAAGGAATGGTCAGGGGGTCCAAACCGCATGACCAGCGATATACTTGAGGAGGAAAGGTCACCCTGGGGGCAAAGTCCCACCCTACAATTGTCCTACCCTACAATTATCCTTTCCTAGGCACCCAGGGCTTTCCACCCTGGTGACCTTCTGTACCTAGCCCATCGTCCTTGCTCTGCTCACATTTGTCTAACTACCTACCACATCTCCAAACTATGGACATAGAAGGAACAGCTGCATGTAGCCTCCTAAATTTAGAAATGATACTAAAATCATTTTAATTATCTGGTTTCAAAAAACTTGAATTTCTGTCAAATTTAGGCTAAATATTTATTTCCATAACATTTTTCTCTTTTTGTATGCCTTACAGCAGTACCAAGTTTAATGCCGTTTACACAGAAGGAGAAACTCAACACATACATTCCCATTGATTGGTTCGTTTGGAGAGAGATTGCCAACCTTTTAGAAAAATTTCTGGTATAATCTGAAATTGTCCTAACTGCAAATTGTGTTTCAGAAGGCTGTCTCTGAACTGACTGTGCCAGGCTAACTGAGAGGTTCATGGAACGTAAACCACCAGTTCCCAGTAGAGGAAGATCAGATGTTTATCAGTAAGGAGGAGATAAGGTTGGAGTTGGTTTGCTGCAAGAGAAAAGGGAAGAGAAAAACAAAAAGATGGGTGGGGTAACAAACTCCCTTGCCCCCAAGAAGAGCTGTATGCTGTGACTAGGAAGACTTATAGGATTATGAATTTGGTTTATTCAGGCACATAACTTTGAGTGCCTCTAATATAGTCAAAAGTCAAAGATATGGTGTTTTAAGCAAATTGTATAGATCTTTCTCATTAAGGCCCTTCTATGATCATCCTATTGAGTCACCCACTTCATCCCACCCTGTACCATTTCCCTACTCTATTTCCCTCCATAGCACTTATCAATTCATACTTTATTATACATATGTACCTGTTTGGTTTATTATCTTTTGCCCCACTAGAATGTAAGGCCCATGAAGACAAAGGTCATGTTTGTCAAATTCACCTATGTTAAAAGATAATTTTCAAAAAAATGGCAAAATTATGACTCTCATATGAAAACAAAGATAAATGTTAAATATTTTATTTAACTCCCTAATGAAGAAACAAGTAAAATTTTAAAGCTAGTTGAAAGGAGAACCCAAAGAGTAGACATATTTATATATCAGATATGCTAAAATTAATGTACAAATAGAGGCAAAACTAGTTTTTCCACAGAGGGAAAAACTCTAGAGGGCAGCATGAGGGCCAATATTACCACCATGAACCTAATTCTACAAACCAAAAACTTGCTCATTTTCCCTGATTGTTCTCTCTTTCATGGTGTCCTCCCTCCATATCTAATCAGTCACTAAGTCCCGTCATTTCTACCATCTGAAAATGTTTCTTTATTTTTCTGAATAAAAAATATGTAGCCCTAGCTGGTTTTGCTTAGTGGTTAGAGCGTCGGCCTGTGGACTGCAGGGTCCCAGGTTCGATTCCAGCCAAGGGCATCTACCTCGGGTGCAGGCTCGATCCCTGGCCCTGGTCCAGGCATGTTCAGGAGGCAACCAGTAGATGTGTCTCTCTCACATGGATTTTTTTTTCCTCTCTCTCTCTCTCTCCCTTCTACTCTCTCTGAAAAGGAATGGAGAAAATATCCTCCAGTGAGGATTAAAAAAAAAAAGTACTTATGTGGTAGGCAGTTAGACAGATGTGAGCAGAGCAAGAACAATGAGCCAGGTACAGAAGGTCACCAGGGCAGAAACCCCCAAGTGCCTAACAAAGGACAATTGTAAGGTGAAACTTTGCCCCCAGGGTGACCTTTCCTCCCCTAGCATATTGTTGGTCACAGAGTTTGGACCCCCTGACCTTTCCTCCCTAGAGATAACATCTAGGTTTCAGTTGATTTCAGCTCCAGGCCCAGAAAAGCAGCAAAACCAGCCACAGCTGACCTCAGGACCAGCTTCATAGAATAATGACCCTCAGCCCTGGCGCTGACCAATCAATCAGCAGAGACCCCTACCCTGAAAGGACATACCTGGAAAGCTGAAGCTGAGTATTCTATTAAGATCTTCCCCTGGGACGTCCCCTAAAATCTCCACCCTTAAAACCCTTAGGACAGAGGACCCAGTGTACTCTCCCTTCCAGGAGCACACCCCCGCCTTTTCCTGCCTCCCCCAAGCACGTCATCATTACTTTCCTCGCTCCCAAGCTCCAAGGGCTCTTCCTTTACTTCTATAAATTGTTTTTTAAATTCATTTCTTCTAGGAATTACTTTTTCTACCTCTGTAACTTACCAAATAAATGTTCTCTTATAGTTTGGGTCTTGGTTCTGAATTCTTTCCTAGCTAGAACTCAAGTACCAATGTTGCTGAACCCAGGTCCAGTCTGACCCCACCGGTCTAACACCTGGTGCTGTTCCCACCACCTACAACACTAATATGTAAACCTTTCATCATGTCATTTCCATGTTTAAAAGCCATGACCCTCAGAATAAACTCGAAAATAATTCTGAATCTAAGGCCCTTTACTACTATGTACCTCTAAAAGGAGAGAGGCACAGAAAGTTCATAGACAAATCACCAACTTAGCATAGTTGCTGGCACATAATGGATGCTCAGTAAACTATTTGATGAATTAATTAATTCACAGTTACTCAAAGCAAGTCCTCTATAACTCACTTTCCCCTGAATTTATTTCTGATTATAATTTTATTTATTCTATAAGTATATTTTCTTTTAACTTTTTCATTGGAACCTATACCACCTTTTTGAAAAGCAAGAAAAATAATACTTGGATTCTATGAAAACTTTTACCCTGAATCTAAGGTACTAGAGTGTTAATATTATAGTTAACATTTCTAATCTGACTGTAGACAGGAAAGGGGGGGTCTATAAAAAGTAACCTCACAGGGTAATCTGGTCATAAATTACTAACTGGGCAGGTCATGGTAGGTAGTCAGGCTCCAGGCATTTAACTTCTTTAATGAAGGGTTTTAAGCTATCCTTGCCCATTGTTCTTGTGCATCTAGGGCAACACATCTTTAAAATACCAGAAGTAATACCCTTAGAAGGGGCTATTAACCCTCAAGAGAGCACATAATCTTAACTATCCTGTGATCCAATCCCCACCTTGCTTTCTCCAATCTTCCTTAATCCCCTTCTTTAATTTCAAATGCATAAAAGCAGCTGCAAAACTGCTATTCTCTGGAGTATCTAAGATCTTGCTCCCCGAAATATGTTGTCAGTTTGGCTCAAATAAACTCATAAATTTTTTTTTACATGTTTGGATGTTTCTTACATTGACATGATAAAGTCTTATCTAATTATATGCATCAGTCCCATGCTCAAGGAAGTTCCTAGATGGTACTGCCAAAGATCAGACTGTTACAATGAAAATTAAAAGCCAATATAATCATTCTGTAGATGGAAATTGTTTCTAAGTTAACTGGAGCTGGCTGGAACAGATGGCCTCTTGACTTCACTATGACTGATGATATTTTATTCTTTTTGAAGGGAGAATGACATCTAAAGAAACCTTCAGAATCAAAGACTAAGCTGCCACTTGGCTCTGTGGTTATGTTCTCTCCAATAGCTCATGTTTTTTGTTAGGGGAAGCTCCTTATAGTTACCATGTACAAGAGCACACCAGGAAAATAAAATGTCAATTCAAAATTTTCTTCCCATCACTATGAATTATTATAGTAAAATGCAGTGATTCACATTTTGCAATATACATTTTTTAAAGAAATTACAGAAAGCACTGTAGTAGGACCCTTATTATTATTATTATTATTATTTAATATTTCTTTTTACTTCAGGGAGAGGAAGGGAGAGGGAGAGAGATAGAAACATCAATGATGAGAGAGTCATTGATTGGCTGCCTCCTGCACACCCCTTACTGGGGATCAAGCCCCAAACCCCGGCATGTGCCCTGACCCATAATCAAACCTTGATCTGCTGGATCATAGGTCAATACTCAACCTGAGTCACACCGGCCAGACAGTAAGGCCCTTTTTAAATGTTGGGAGTAAGTGTAAGGCTGACTTCAGAAAAACTGAGGTAAATCAAGCTTGCTTTGGTATCTTCCAACCTTTCTTTATTGCCTTATTCCCAAGGATACTTCTTTCGAAAATTCCACATCAGATAACCAGGGTCCCTCATGTGGTAGCCATAAGAGGTCCTTCCTCTTTGGACACTGTCTTGTCCTTGATCTCCAATCCACCCTTATCCTGTCTAAATTGACCTGTTATGGGCCTCTCAGTGAACTTTTACATTGGGAATTATCTAGTCTATTGATAAGGTGAAACTCACTTATTAGATTATGTGAATCTTTTACCAAGAACAGTTGTATTTTACCATTCTTTGAATTAAAGATGAAGTAAAAGTTCAGGCATCATCATCAATAGGATGCTAGTGGGCGATGGGACTAGAATCCTCCCCAGTGTTCCTGAAAATACAAGGAATAGACCTATTCATAGAAATAGCCTATGATTACCAACTATGTCTATACTATATTTGCTATGAAATTTTCTTGTTCTTTTAAAATTCAAGTGCAGAGGAAAAATTTTGTTAAAGGTTTAGGTTAGTTAGATTTCACTCTAATGGAATTTACATAATGTAACTTTCTGCCATGAAAAGAAAAATTTTTGACTGATTAGTTAGCCTGTAATATTGATTTAATGATCTGTTTGAATGGGTCACACTAACTGAACTAAACTGCATTGTTTACAAGAACAGCTGGTCATGAAAATAATGTCCTGTATCCTCTATCAAAGTAGAAAATGTAGCTCATCTTACTTATTGCTTAAAATTGGCTTGCACAAACTCCATTTTGAATGTACATTAATTTTACTTAATTTCATATTTGCATATCTTTTTATATATCACAAGGCAAGCTGATTTCAAATGGAAAATTAGCATAATAAACAAAAAAGTGAAAGGGTAAAGTCTTTTTAATTTTGATTACTCCAAAATTTTAGTTTTAATATCTGTTATATTTCTGGGAAAAGGTGGTTCTTTGTGCTGACATGAAATAATATTTTGGCAGACATCAGATTGAGGATATAAACTAATTCCTTAAGGTATGCTATGGGAATATTTTTGAATGTGGAAGAAGAAAGCAAGTACATCCTTTCTCAGATTCTAATTGTAGACATTTGAGCTATGCCAAAACACCATTTTAAATGTGTTATTTTGGCCAGAAATAAAATTAGTCAACCAATTAAAACATTAGAATATTAAGGTCTTGTCACTACAGCTTAATAGTTTTTAACATTCTATTATTTTGTTAAAAATGTTGTTCCCCCCTCCCAGCCTATACCCCAACCCCATCTACAATATACCATGAAAATACAAATATATTTTGAACATCAATCAGCAAATATTTATTATCAACCCACTCTCTTTCCAGAATTGTGGTAGGTACTATGAGCAATACCCATATAAACCATTTTCTAGTTAAAGAAAATGAAATCTATTCAAGGAGGCAAGATACACAAAGCAATAAACCTCAGTATAAAACAAAGGATAACAGGGGATCAAAGAAGAGTAGTAGGGGAAGCCTTGGGAGAAGAGGTGGGAACCTCAGCTGGACCTCAAAGGAAGGCCAATTATTGAGAGGTAGAAAGGAGTAAGAGATCATTCCAAAGCAAGAGAGTTAACAAGCAAAGGGCTGAAAACAAAATTGACACAGAATGTATTTGAGTGGGGAGGGGAAAAATGAGCCTGACATGGCCTTAATGGTTATACTCTCCAAAGAGTAACCAAAGAATTTATATGCATATATACACAACCCAAGGACATGGACAATGGTGGGGAGAGGGACTGGGGAGGGGGAAGGAACGGGGTGGAACGGGTCATTGGGGAGAAAAAGGGATATCTGTAATATTTTATAAACAATAAAAAAATTTAATAAAAAATAAAAATAAAAATAAATAAATTTTAAAAAAAAGAAGGCTGCATGAGTAATGTGTTTTATCTCACATTTGAGATAACTTGTTCCTCAAAGAGAGGAACCATGTTTATTATGTATTTTTTCATACTTTTAACACCTACTTCAGTAAAATATATGCAATAGATGCTCAATAAAGCTGGGTTGAACAAGTTAATCTCAAAGAATGTGATGGCAGATACCAACAAAGTTGGCCTAAGAAAGAACATCTGGGGCTATGATACAGTGAGAAAGCAACAGACTCAGGTTACCAACTTTGCAAATTTTCCTAGTAACTCACACTGAAAAGGCATTCAGAAATATTTTGCTAATGAGAAGAAGGAACAGGATCCGCCTAAAAGGCTTCTACTTGCTTTTACCCGCATGATTTATCCCTCTGTCCAATTAACTTTCCTAACTGGTTACTCGTGCCTACCCCTATACATTCCATATCAAAGCCTGAAAATAGGGTATATACTGCATTTTGGGTCTGTAGATCTTAGTACAACAGCATTCTCAAAGTGCCTTATAGATTTGTAGTTCTGAGAGATGAGAATAAGTGTATCTTTAAAATGTTCCACATAAATAAGTTTGGGAAGTACTGCCTACCCTATCACCAGCTTGAAGATTCAATGAATATTCATTAATATATCAAAATGTTTTGAAATGTCCTGCAGTAATCTGTTTTAAATTGTTTGCATTGTTTAACACAATAATTCTCAAGCTGATTTTACCACAGAAATCTTCCTTTTTTTTCTTTTTAATGGGCCACCCATTAAACATCACTCTGTACAAGACCACTTGTGAAAACCAGCTTGTGAAAACCCACATTAGGAATACCAAGAGAGTTGCTGGAAAAACTGACCATGCCCATTTAAAATCAGCAGCTGCCTGTGCCTTGCTGTCTTCTGAAAGAGTGTGCCCTCAAAAAAAGGGTCATGACTTCCCACCTTCACATACTGTAGTTTGTCAATGAAACAGTCTTTGTATTGTCTGTCTACTTGTGAAATAATCTAGGTGTCCTTAGGAATGAAATATTTAAAGCAATCTGTGATAGTTATAAACCCAGTCTTTCCATGTAAAATGCACAGCACAATTTTTAAATTCCAGTTTCCAGGGAGTCTTCCAGTTTAGAGTATTTGATTATGGTCCTATGAACATGGACTCTAAGTGAGTGGAACAGAATTTCTATATAGATCAAAGCTCTTAGCTAGTAATAAGCAAAATGTGAAAATTGTTTTAAGATAGTACTTTATAATGTATCACATTTTTTTTGGTAGCTTTATATTATCCCAGTCTCCAACCTTAAAATTTTGGGAGCATTGCCTTTTTTTGCTATGAGCTTTGAATGGGATTGATCAGATTATCTTTGTGTGTTAATCAGTGAAATCAATCATTTTTACAGCATTGCTTCCATTGGAAAATGCATTTGGCACTTCATGAGCATGGTGTGATGATAAGGTCTCTGTGATAATGTCTCTGGAAATGACATACTTGGGTCCAAACTCTGGATTATCTCATATAATACATGAGATTACATGTAAGGAAGGTACTGTTACGTTTACCACATAATAGAGAAATTTATAGCCAGTAGGCTGAAGAATTAGAATTCTCTTCTAAAGCAGTCTGCATCCAAAGCTCTTTGCTTTTTGCCAGACCTCTGCATTCCAAAGCACTGCTCCGAAGGTAGCCAGGGTTACTGATAGTAACAGAGAAACTAATCACAAAAGCAAGGACTGTGGAAGTAAACACAAGCATATACACTCTTACCCTATAAAACAGAGCCAGGGCCCTCTACTGAGTTAAAGACTCAGCAACTTGTTTCACTCTGAGGGTGAGCAGGCAGATAATGTGATACATACCGATAGAGCAACTGAGGAGGAAGTGAAGAAAAAGAAAGTTAAATGAAGGCTTTTCCTCTATATGTTTACTTTTTAAAAAATGTTTCAGATTTTTTACTTTAAAATACAGAGGACAACACAATTTTTAAAACTATTGTAACATTTAAACAAATTACAGAAATTATAGAAAGTGAGTAGAAAAACTTCTCTTCACCTTCAATTCCAACACTTGTAAATATTAACCTCAGAGTCAGCTACAGTTGAGATAGGTACTTCTGTTTCAAGACTTTTTTCTATGCTTCCACAGGTAATACCTATATGCAGAACAGATGTTCCTTTCATCTTTGGTGGGGGGAAGGGAATGTTGGGAGGCGGGGATTGGAGAGATTAAGCAGATAGGGAAAAAAGAGAACTCAAGGACATGAACAACAGGGTGGTCATTGCCGGGTGGTGGTGTGGTGGTGGTGGAAGAGAGCATAGAGGGGATAAATGGTGATGGAAAAAAAATTTTAAGGCATATCAAAAATAAAATAAAAAATAAAAAACAAACAAAAAATTATAATTATGCCTAAAATTTAAAAATCATATTATAGTGCAAGCTAAATTTCTAACAGTGAGCTAGCTATTTACTTAAAGCACATTTATATATATCAAAGTAATTTTATTTTTAATTTACAAATGGTAGCTGAGAAGATGTTTCCTTTAACAATAAAAAAAATCATGTTCTAGTTTCAGAAAGCATGCCTCTAGGTTTGAGAGGGATAGAATTATCTCTTATTTTAGAGAGAGAAAAGGCATTCCCTTTTTTGCATGCGTTCGCAATTTATTATATATATTTTTAAAATTTGTAGGCTATTTTATTTTATTTTTAAATATATCTTTATTGATTTCAGAGAGAAAGGGAGAGGGAGAGAGATAGAAACATCGATGATGAGTCATTGATTGGCTGCCTCCTGCATGCCCCTGACTGGGGATTGAGTCCAAAACCCCGGCATGTGCCCTGGCTGGAAATTGAACCTTGATCTCCTGGATCTTAGGTTGATGCTCAACCACTAAGCCAAGCCAGGCCAGGCATATTTGTAGGCTATTTTAATTTTAAATTTAGTTTTTAACCTACATATAGTAAAATTCACTTTTTTGAGGTGCATATCTATAAGTTCTGACAAATGCAGATGGTTGTATAACTGCCACCACAATCAAGATATAGTTATATCACCTTAAAAATGCATAGAGTATTCTGAGTTGGCTGCTATTTTCTTTCAACACTTTAAAGATACCATTCCACCCTCTTCTGTCTTCCATGGTTTATGATGACAAATGCACAGTTATTCAAATCATCATTTCCCTCATAGGTAATATATTCTTTTGCTCTGGTGTTTTCAATAATTTTCCTTTTCTTTGGCTTTAAGCATTTTTATTATGATGTATATGACCATGATTTATGATCATTCTCTATGGAGTCTTCTGAGCTTCTGAGCTTCTTGAATCTGTAAATTTGTATCAGTCACTAAATTGGAGGAAATTTCAGCCATTTTCTATCTCCTCTCCTTTTTTTGGGACTTCAGTGACAGAAATGTTAAACTTTGTTGTGATAAAGCTAATAATGCTACTTTAAAACAATTAAAATAACTAGTCATGGAGCTGAAAATGTCATATATTGTTAACTTTATTGAGATATAATCCATATATCATACAACTCACTCACTTACAGTATACAATATTAAAACGTTCGATATTGTCCCAACAGATCCCTGAAGATCTTTTTTTTTTTTTTTTTTTCCAATCTCTTTTCTCTCTGTTCTTCAGGAAGAATAATTTGTATTGATCTATCTTTAAGTTCACTGACTCTTTTCTCTGCCATCTCCTTATGCTCTTAAGCCTCTCAATAAATTTTTAAGTTCAATAGTTGCATTTTTCTGTTCTAAATTTTCTGTTATTCTTTTTTATAGCTTGTATTTCTTGGCTGAGAACTTTTCTCTCTTCATTTATTTTAAGAGTGCCCATCCTTACCACATGGAACATGAGTAAAATAGGTGCTTTAGAGTGTTTGTCTGATAATTCATCTGCATTATTTCGGGTTTAGTATCTTTCATTGTCTCCATACTGAAACAATTTATTCTGGACATTCTGAATATTATGCTTTTACTTCAGATTCTGTTAAAATTCTCTGGTGAATGATGAATTTGCTTGTTCATTTGTTTGTTAGGGTTGGTTGGTTGATTTAGTAGGCAATCAATTCATTTAGATTCAAACTGCAAGTTCTTCCTTGCCTTCTATGAGAAGTGGTTCCAGTATCAGTTCAATTCTCCAAACCATTGTTATGCTCTTTGGGTCTACCCCACATATGCACCACTCAGGACTTACTCGGGGTCTTGGGAAATAGTAGTTTATATCATGCTTCAGTTTCCAAAGCCTTTTCTGTGCTTCTTTGTGTCTGTTCCCTCAATGCACAACTTGGAATTTGTGTCAGTTTATTTTTATTTTTTATTTTTCAATTACAGTTGATATTCAATATTATTTTTTATTAGTTTCAGGTGTGCAGCTTAGTGGTTGGACATTTACATAATTTATGAAGTGCTCCCCCTGAGAACTCTAGTTCCCACCTGGCACTATACATAGTTATTACAATATTATTGACTATATTCCTTATGTTGTACTTTACATCCTTGTGACTATTCTGTAACTACCAATTCATACTTTTTAATCCCTTCACCTTTTTCACCCTGTCCCCCAACCCCGCTCCCATCTGGCAACCATCAGCTTGTTGTCTGTTCCTGTTTTGTTTTTCCATTTATTTTGGAACTTGTGTCAGTTTAAACTGAGAATTAGGGAACCCTCTTCTTCAATCCTTTACTAACTGGGATTTCCCCACAGTTTCCAGCCCCAAGAAGCCTCTTTTCCTGGTTTCTATGGCTATAAAACAGGACTTTCTCTCATAGTTTTAGAACTGAGTGCTGTTCTAGAGTTCCATGCATCTGGGGTCAAAATTAGGGCAAAGCAAGAAAAAGAGAAAGAAAAAAAAAAATCAGTATACCCCCACACAGACTTTGGTCCACCAAGTTTCCTTTCCTTGGTTCCTCTAGAAAGAAACATAGGGAATTTTTTTGCCTCAGGGTTTTAGGTGAATGCCACATCATTATAGCACTGCAGCATTGCAACTAGTGATAATATCGGTCAATCCTGGGGTGGGGGGTGGGGGGTGGGGGGCGGGAAAGAACCTCCCTTATATTCTCCAGACATTTTTTTCAGTTCTCTGGATAGAACTAGGGGATTACTCAAAGTGTTTTTGCTATCTGCATCCAATGCACAGTTCTGAGACATTCACCACCCTTGAATCAAAGCCAATAAAAACAAAAAAATAGTAAACTCATCACTTTACTGGTCATTTATTCTTCAAGTGTTTACTTCTCCATCTACCTATTGTTTACTTTTCAGAGTCTTCAATTAGTTATGTTTTGTTTTCTGTCCATAGTTTGTAATTAATGGGGAAGATAGGCTGTAGTGGACTTTCTCTGTCTTGTACAGCACCACATGTCCCAGGTAATATCTTTGGGTTGAGGAAAAGATAAATATAGGGAATCACACATAATACATGTACTCAGCTAAAAATCTATCTCACGCGTCTCCTTTCCAAGGATATACAATCATCAAATAAAAGAATGAGCAATTATATAAATATAAATAAAATAAATCAAGACAATTAATATTAATATCAAAATAGAATAAAAGGAAAAGAAGACTTATTTGATAATTTGTTTTCATTCAAATGTATAATTTACAATGAGGATATAACAGTAATGAATCATTACTAAATAACATAGTGTCTCTACCACTGCATGCATATATAAGCAAAATTTGTTTTAAATTCAAGGAAAAATTGAGAGAAACATAATTGCAGTGAGAGGTTGATATATCATATCACCTAATCTTTGACAGAGGAAAGTTGAACAAACATAATACTAGAGAACTGGAAGCTCTGAAGATTACTTCAGTAAGAGGCAAGGGTATTTTGATATTGATCATGATGAAAGCAGAGGAGTCATGGCATTATTAGGAAAATTATATTAAATCTGACTCTCTAAGAGATTCAGTGTGAGTTGAAAAAATGTATTCTACTCGTTCCTAGGCAAAATTAAAGCTAACTTCAGTAACATTTACTAGTCCTTAAGATTTACTCAAGTAACTCATTGTGTTTATATTGATGTAGACTGGTTTTGATAGAAAGACTGGGTTAAGAATGGATTTAATTGGAGTTTCTGTCACTAATTAGCTACATGTCTTTAGACAAGCTATTTAGGCTCTTTTGGCCTCAGTTTCTTCAACAAGTAATAAGGGACTTGTAGTAAATAATCACTTATATGTCTTAGAGTTTAAAAATTCTATGATTTATTTAAATTTTAGTCTGTTATCACTTTGAAATTTATTAGTAACACTTGTCATTGTTTAATTGTCTACTTAGCTATTTTTATGAATTACTTATCATCTTTAAAGAATAATTACCTGAAAAGTGATCTATCCATTAAACAAACTATCAACAAATTTACTTCAATGGCTTCTTGAGGACCTGACTTAAAATCCCATATCTATGAAGGGATTGAGAAGTACAGATTGGTAGTTACAAAACAGTCATGGGGATGTAAAGTACAGCATAGGGAATATGTAATAACTGTGTATGATGCCAGGTGGATGCTGGAAATATCAGGGGGAGCACTTTGTAAGTATATGATTGTCCAATCACTATGCTATACACCTGGAACTAATGCAAAATAACACTGAATGTAAACTGTAATTGAAAAATTAAAATCCCACATCTAAAAAGTAACAGTAAATATCATAGAGTATAAAAGCAGAGGAGTGAAGAAAGTAATGGAAGAAAAGTAAATAAATGGATATGGCAGGCTATAACTGAGAGAAAATACATCAGAAATTACAGCACAAAAGGTTGTGGACCAAGATTGTATTTTTATTGAGGAATAAATCTATTGTGCATGCAAAAATTAGATGCTGAGTAATTTCTCTTAAAAGGATAAAATACATTTTATTCTTTCTGATGTTTTTTGCATTTATTGTTTTCTCCATGCCAACTACTTACCTACATTATCACTTTCAATTATTACAATAAACTTATAAAATAGGTTCTAGTCTTTCTCCCCTTTTATAGAAGAAACAGAGGCATACATAGAACATGAAGTTTGCCCAAATTTACACAGCTAAAAAGCAAAACAATGATTTGAACTCAAGTTTCTCTAACAACAAATGTTTTAAATATTACACTATATTGCTTCTCAAGTCTGAAATTCTCCTCAAAATAATTGCATTAACAATTCAAGAACTTTCAGAGTACATTCCATGTAACTAACAATACTGGATTCAGTGATAGATCTAAAAATAAGTTTACAATCTATTTGGGCTAATATGGGATATTTTGAATAAGAGAATGACCATTAAAATTGATTTTTTGAGGAATATATACAGATATTAAAATTAATGCACTAGTTCTGGGTTTTTATATTTTAATTTCTTATCAACTTTATTAAGGTATAACTTATATACAATAAAATTCTAAAATGTCAATAACAAATGTGTACAGTTATATAACCACCACCATCACAATTATTATATAGAATATTTCCATCACTCCAGACAGGTCCCTTTTGGCCCTTGGTACTCAATATATTCCCCCCACCTCTGACCCTGAAAATCACTAATCTGCTTTCTGTCACTGCAGTTTTGCCTTTTCTTGAATGTCATAAATTTAAGTGTACAGTATGCAATCTTCAGTGTCTGGCTTCTTTCACTTAGCATAATTCTTTTGAGAATCATCCATGTTGTGTATATCAGTAGTTTGTTCATTTTTATTCCTGAGTAGTTTTCCATTTTATGTATTTACCACAATTTGTTTATCCATTCACCTCTTGAAGGACACTTGGGTTGAATTTAGGTTTTGACTATTGTGAATAAGGTCCCATAAACATTCAAGTACAGATCTTTGTATGAGTAAATACTTTTAATTCTCCGTAAAAGTTGACAATATATAGTAGGGTTTACTGTAGGAGGACACCTAAAGGTAAGAGGAAGTCCATAATAGAGAAGTTCCTCCATATAAAAAGAAAATAATTTTTTAAATTATATGATAGCGTATGTACTTGTGCCTTAACCACATATGCTTTAGTGAGTCATGCGCTTTAGAGTAGGCCTAAGAGGATGACAACTGGAAAAGTCATTATATGAAATTATTATGAGAACATCAGAACTTTGGGGTGAAATTTCAGTACAGTTGTAAGAATAGAAACAAGATTTTTAAAGTGTACAAATAAGCAGTAAGGAATGACAACTGCAAGTACAGCTTACTCTTTAAAAATTATTGGCAGCAAAGACTATGGGAGGGACATAAAATGGCAGTTCTAGGAGATATTCAATTTCAAGGAAGATTGGGGAGGATTCTGGGGGAAGCTTATTGCATTTGTGGGGAGAGAAGAGAGATTGACATTAAAGATAGGGGATCACTGATGCAGCAAACTGCCAGAGGAATGTGGAAAAGATGGGAAGAAAGGCACCTGTCTTGAAAAAAGTGTCTCTTACAGGACAAAGACAGGTTGTTAAATGATTAGATATTGGTGATGGGGTGTGTTTGGCAATAAAACTCTACTTAGAAGGAAACAAGGGAAGGTCAGGGAGCCATATTGAATGGCCTCAATCTTACTGAAGGAGTTAAGAAACCATATTGAGAGCTAAGATACCAGAGCCTGGATATAAAGTTTGGGTGTCTACCATAGGGGATGATCAGAAAATGTTAAGAAGAGATAAAAGAACTAGCACACCAAGTGCAAGATCCAACTGAAGTTCAGTAGCCCAAATTTATTGTGAACTTTGTCATCATGGTTTTTTGACTTTCCTCAAAAATCATAGTCTTAGGAGTAAAATAAGAGGAATGGAATAACAAGAAGTTTCTTTCCTGGGTTGATAATGGGCTTTGCAGATTTAAGAAGAGCTCAAAGAAATGAGGGGCTGGTTATTTGAGATAATAAGAAGATACATTAAAATAGCTGGTTATGAGTCACAGAATGGATAGGGAAGCAAGTTAAAAAATAAGTGAAATATTTATCAGGAAAGCTTAAGAGACTGGAGATTATTTATAGGGTGGGAGCAAAAGGAGAGAAGTCAGTAGGTAAAAAGCAGTAAAGGTGAGGAGATAAATATTATTGTACTCAGAGAATAGTGATGGCTGGTCCTTAGAATTGACTCACTGAAGAAACCGTTAAATGGGCTAAATAAATAACATGTTGGGGAGCAATTTACTGGAAATTGAATTGCTACTGATCCCTTCTTAAAGATAAACTACTGCAAGACACAATGAAAGAAGAAATGTGATGATAAAGTGAAAATCTATTAAGATAGTTTTATCTTTTACTACAACAACACAGATTGCCTCTAGAAAGACTGAGGTACCGCATCAAATCACAGAGCAGAGGCAAGCAGTTACTGACTCTTTGATTGTGTACTGCTTTTCTCTACAATCCATTAATCAATTTTAGTGCATACTGCTGCCATGCTTACCCTTTCAATTGCTACCACAGTCTTAAAACAGTTGCTGTATAGTACATTTCAACTGTCTGTCACATTCCCCAAGTGTACACTGGCAACTTAAATGGAAAAGATGTAATTTGGGTAAACTCAGCTATAGTAATACCTTTATTATAAACAATACCAATATTCTATTATGGACCATGGCAGAGACAAAAGCATATGGACACAATAATAAAAACAGTCAGCTGCAAATTTGGGGATACATGACGTCAGTTTGGAATCAATGATAAAGACCAAGCCCAGTTAAATGAATCTGTGAGTTATAAGGTCCAACCCAGAACCATGGCAGCAGTTGTAAGATTTGCTTGATACAACCAAAAGTACATGAATACACCCAATTAATTGCAGGAGTTATCTCTGGAGAGTGAAGAGGGAAAGAGGAGGAGAAAGAGACTTTCACCTTAAGTTTTTAGTGCCAATTATGTGTAACTTGAAAAATTTTAAGGCTGAAGAAAGAAAGAGGAAGGGAAGAAGAAATTTACCACCTGTGCAACCTTGGTCAATATGTCTAAACTATCAGAGCATCAATTTCTTCAACTATAAAATGGGAATATTAAAATCTATGTTGCCTATTTGTCATTGATTTTATTGTCTTAGCTGCTATAAGTTGGCATTAGTGTTGTGAGAAATTGAATGAAATGATTTGAATAATGTACCTGGCACAGAGAAAATGCTTACTAGATGTCATTATTTTCCTTTCATTTATCTAGTAAAAGAGCAGAATTTGTCTTAGAATTTGAGGCAAGTTAAAGCAGCATGGGGATTGGTAAATGAAGAAACAGAATACTGGGCAGATCTCATATGAAATCCATCTAATTCCATGTTGCTTGGATGAACAGACTCCTGAGAAGCCTGAAAAGTTCCAGAGTTCTTGCAAGTACTCCAGGTGAGTCTATTCATGCACCAATAAGTTTCAGCTGCAAGCCTGAATTCTCCTTTTCATCCTAAGAACTTGCCATTTCGAGTAGAACCATCTTTATTTCAGCCCATCAAAAACTGCAACCTAAAGGTAAATTTACAGTTTCTTGAAGTATGTTGGATGAAGGCTCTCCAAATCCCAGCTGTTCATTTTTAATTTTAAAGATGAAGGGATAGTAAACAGCAAAATTGTAATATTACAAGATACAAATGACTAAATTTGAATGTTGGTGATGGAAAAAACATGATTTTTTTTCAAGGTTGATCTCCTGTGAAATCTTTCAGGAGGAGGGGGGTGGTGTTGAGAGAAGTCAACTCATGATCTATCAATCACCTCATTAAATAAGGTTGTTGTGAGGAATCAAATGAAATCATTTGGCTAATGTGTCTGGCACGGGGTAATTATGTCTGGCATACTGATTATTGTTAAACTGCCAGATTCAGTCAGCTAAATCCAGTCTCCTCATCAGTTAGTTACCTTATGATTCTGTAATAAAAGGCCATTAAAAACCATTTTTTGGAAATCTCATAAAAGCACTTACTGATTACGTTTTGAGAAATGAAAAACAACCCAATCACTTATACACATTACAAGGAGAGCTCATTATTCTGTTTTTTTTCAGGGCATTGGAGAGGGCAAAACTCGGAGCTAAAAATTGTTATGTGATTGATTTTTGTACACGCCCTGGCCAGGGATAGAACCCACAGCCTTGACATATTGGGACAATGCTCTAACCAACTGAGCTACCCGGCCAGGGCAGAATACGCTGATTTCTGATTTGTGAATTCTGACTCTGCCATAGATTATATTAACTAGCCATATAATCTTGAACAACTCATGGATTCATGTTTTCTACTTTTACAATGAGGATAGTGCTAGCTGACTTGCCTAACTCATGGGGATAGGATAAAGCTTAAGTGACATAATATATGTAAATGCATCTGGAAGTGTGTAAAATACTATACAAAGATAAACAAATATTCTTTAATTTCCTTTTATCTATTTAATTCAAGCCTTCTACAATTCTAGCACATACCCTTTGACCCTTCTCTGAACATTTAAAATGGTAGTTTCCAAATATTTATTTCTAACCAATGGAACTTTTAAAAAAAATTTAAAAAATTCTTTTTCACTTACAGTTGACATTTAATATTACATTAGTTTCAGGTGTACAGCATAGTGGTTAGACAATCATATACTTTACAAAGTATCCCTCCCACCCCTATATTTCCAGTGCACATCTGGCATCATACATAGTTATTACAATATTATTGACTATATTCCCTAAACTGTACTTTACATCTCCATAACTATTCTGTAACCATCAATCTGTACTTCTCAATGCTTTCATCTTTTACACCCAGTCCCCCAGTCCCCCTCCCATCTGGCAACTCAACTCTTCATTCAAGTGAAATAAGGGGAAGACCAAGGAAATCCAAAATGTAATATAGGTAAAAGAAGAGCTGCTCCATTTAAAATATGAATTCCAGCCCGGCTGCACTTGGCTCAGTGGTTGAGCGTCGACCTAGGATCTAGGCGATGGGGTTTGATTCCCGGTCAGGGCACATGCCCAGGTTGCAGGCTCGATCCCCAGTAGGGAGCATGCAGGAGGCAGCCGATCAATGACTCTCTCATCATTGAGGTTTCTATCTCTCTCTCTCCCTCTCCTTTCCTCTCTCTGAAATCAATAAAGATATATTTTTAAAAAATTAAATAAATAAAATAAAATATGAATTCCACTGGCTATACTCAACCACCCTTCCCCACCTAGAATCTGAAGACCTCTGAAGCAGACCCACCAAACACAAACAGATAACTACTAATATAATGATTATAAAATGATTATTACCTGATTTAGTCCCAAATTACTCAAAATATTTGTGCGCATCTTAACTATAATTAGTTTGTCAGCTTCTCAAAGGCAGGTACCATGTTCTCTAATTATTTTGCATCTTCAATGGTAGGCAAATTGGCAAGCTGCCCAATACCGTGCTTCATCAAATCTTAGATGCCATCAATTATAAGATGCACATTAATTTATGTACCACTAAGAAAGAATAAAGCTCCATCCTGACCATTTTTTTCATAGTTCCTCACCATGATATATTATTTTGTAACCCACAAGTTAGCAAAAATGAAAAACATCCATGATATCCACTGTTGACAAGGGTATAGGACAACAGACTCTTTGAGATGCTGCTGGTAGGAATGGAAATTATTACAAGCTTACTGAGAGTCAGCTTTGTTAATTCATTTATTCACTGAATGTCTGCTATGTATAACAAGAAAGAAAATTTAAAAAGGCCTTGCCTCCAGTAGAGCTTACATTCTTATGAGACAAAATAAATTAACAAATAAGTATATATTGTGTCAGGTACTGATAAATGTTATGACAAAAAGATTAAGCAAGATAAGAAGGAAAATAATGGCAGGAAGTGATATGATATCTTAAATATGGTGGTCAGAGAGGTCCTTCCTGAAGAGGTAGCAGTTAATCAGAAAATTGAATGGAGTAAGAAAACAAAGGTAACGGCAAGCACAAAGGGGGCATTAAAGGGGTGACAAAGAGCCCAGTATATATGGAATAGAGAACTATGGATTTCATAAGTGTACTGGAAATCCACTGGAGGATCTTTTTTAAAAAAAGTATTTATTTATTTATTTATTTATTTATTTATTTATTTATTTATTTATTTATAAATATCTGTATTGATTTCAGAGAGAGGAAGGGATAAGGGAGAGAGAGAGATAAAAACGTCAATGATGAGAGAGAGTCATTGATCAGCTGCCTCCTGCACTCCCCTCACTGGGGATCGAGCCTGCAACCCTGGCATGTGCCCTGACCAGGGATTGAACCACAGTCTCCTGGATCATAGGTAGATGCTCAACCACTGAGCCACTCCAGCCGGGCCATTGGTGGATTTTGATTAGGGCCTTAGCATAGTCTTGTTTGCATTTTTAAAGGATCACTAATTCTATGGTGTGTAGAGAAGATCTTAGAGGGGCAAGGGTGAGAGCATTTAGGAGAGGGTTGAGTAGTTCAGCTGACATATAGTGGTGTCTTAGACTAAGATAGTTCAGGCAGAGACGTGAGAGTTTATCAGATTTGGGGTATATTTTGAAGGTAGACCTGAGTGAATTTGCTGATGGGTTAAATGTGGATTGTGGGAGAAACAGAAGAATCAAGGATATTTCTCAGCATTTGGCTTAAACAACTGGGGGTGGAGGAGGTTAATAAATGAAGAGCAGATTGAGGTGTGGAGAAGGGATATTTATTTGGGATATGTTGTAAAGCTTGAAATGCCTGTTAGATATCCAAGTGGATAGTCAGGAATTCAAGAAAATGTCAGGGCTAGAGATATAAATTTGGAAGTCATTGGACCAGCTGAGATCATGTAGAAAGCCATTGCAGAGAAAATGTTCCAAGGACGGAGTTTTGGCACATTCCAGCATTTGGTTGTTAGAAAAAGGAGGAAGATCCAGCACAGGAGACAGGTGTAGCCAATGGGTTAAAAGGAAAACCAAGAGAATAATAAGATATCAAAGCCAAGGAAACAGTGCTTCAAGAAGGATTTACCGAATTGCCAACTACATATCCAAAGTCCAAAGGTTGATTTTACCCATTGACCAACCCCTAGCAATTTATCCTGCAGAAATATTCATGTATGTGTACAAAGATGTAGCTACAAGAATACTCATTAGATTGTTGTTTAGAGCAGTGCAATTGTAAACTACCGTACAATGACAAAACTATGTGAAAGGTAAAAATCAAAAGAATGTTCTTTTATGTGTTGCCTTGAACGGATGTACAAGACAAAAATGAAATAAAAATACATGTTCCACATTCCTATCAAATCTGTATGTCACAAGACCACTTTAGAAAAATAAGCTATTATCTATGTGAGTTTACATATATGTAGAAAAATATCCTTAAAAATTTGCACAAAATTAACAGTGATTTTCTTTTGGTGATTTATTAAATTATTTATAAAATGTACTTCTCTAAATTTTCTACATTGTCTAAAGCTATTTCCATTTTAACAAAAAATAATCATATGCTCTATTGAGCCTTCATGAGTTGTACTGAGAGTAAGAAGCCAATATCTTTCCTCAAATCAACTCACAGATGTCGCTTTTCACCAATCTAAGAATTTGTCTCTAAATCCAAATGCCATGCATATATTTTGCTCTTTCCTTGTACACACCCTCATTGGAAAAATGAAAGTTAATATAGATGGAACCATATGAAATTTTGATATTCAACCACTTTGAGCCTACAAAAAGTGCAATTTCATCTAATCCACCTATTCTTTGAAGTCTGACTTAATACTATGATTCAAGACTTGGGAGACCCTAACTATAATAGATCACCTCATAAATACTGATTCTTTCTCTCTGCCCACCATCCTTAGAGGTTCCATCCCCAACCAGGAGAGGCAACTGCAGTGTAATGAAAAGAACTTTAGATTGAGGGTCAATTTTCAAAACTTTATTCAGGCCTAACTAAAGGAAAACATACTGTGCATAACTAAAGTGTAACATTTGATTAGTTTTGACACATGTACAAGGTGTCCCAAAAATGTACACACACTAACAGCTGATAGCTCAATTTTGAAAATGAAATGTATTTTAATAAATACTGCCTTTATAATTAAAGTGTGTGTATACATTTTTGGGGGACACCCTTTATACAACAATGAAAATACACCACTATCAAAATAAAACAAAACAAAACATTTCAATCATCCTAAAGAGATTACTCATGCATCCTTCCTTCCACCTCCATTCCCAGGCAACTACTGACCTACTTTCTGTCACTATCGATTGGTTTGCATTTTTAGAATTTTACGTAAATAGAATCATACAGTATGTACTCTTTGATGTCTAGCTTATTTCACTCACCACAATTATTTTGAATTCATCCATGTTGTTTTGAATATCAATACAAATCAATAGGTTATTGCTCTTTATTGTTGATCATGTATATCAGTGTGGACTCATGCATTTTTTAATTTTTATTTTTTGGTGTGGAGAGGGCACAGAAGAACACTGTTCTCTCAGCAAATTTCAAATATACAATACAGTATTATTAACTATTAATTATTCAACATTCTGCACAATAAATTCCCCCAAATTTATTCATCTTATGACTGAAAGTTTGTAGCTTCTAATCAACCTCTCCCCATTTTCCCCACCCCTCAGCACCTGGTAACTGTCATTCTTCTTTCTGGTGGTACAAATTCGACTTTTTCTATTCCACATATAAATGAGATCATACAGTATTTGTTTTATTGACCTATTTATTAGTTACTGACTCTATCTCCTATTATCTCTAGTCTGATACTGAGCCCATCTGGTGAAATTTTTCTTTCAAATGTTGTATTTTTCATTTCTAAATTTTCCATTAGTTTCTTTTTTTAATACTTTCTGTTTCTCTGCTAAGAACTTTTATCTATTTATTTATTTCAAGTGTTTTTTCCCTTAACCTCATGGATCATAGGTATAATTGCTGTTTGAAAGATGTTGCCTGATAATTTCAACATCTGGGTTTTCTCAAGGCTCTCCTCTGCTGACTGTCTCCTCCCTTGAGGAGGAGGAGGTCATATTTCCCTGGCTCTTAGTATGCCCAGTTTAGATTGTCTCTCAGACATTATGACTATTATGATGTTTAGATTCTGAGTCCTAGGACTTCTGGGTCCTTTGGAGAATGTTGATGCTTTTGTTTTATTAGGTAATCATTCATTAGGGTTAGGCCATAAATTCTGTCTTGCCTTACATGGCTGGCAGTTCAAACTTAGCTTAGACTATAGGACAGCCACACATTGGAATACTTTTCATCTTTTAAAAAAAAGAACAAATTGCTCATATGTGCTACAATATGGATGGACTTCAAAAACATTATGTTAAGTGAAATGAGCCAGATGCAAAGACCACATATTGTATGATTCCATTTATATGAAATGTCTAGAAAATGAAAATTTATAGAGACAAAAAGTAGATTAGTAATTTTCAGGAGCTAAGGTTAAGGACAGAAATAACTGTAAACAGAAACAAGTGATCTTACTGGGATGACGGACATGGTAAAAACTGATCTGTAGTTATGGTTGTACAACTTATTAAATTTCTTAAAAGTTATTGAATTATAAACTTTAAAACGGTGAATTTTGCAGTATGTAAAGCATGCCTTGCCCGGCCGGGCGTGGCTCAGCAGTTGAGCATCGACCTAGGATCCAGGCGATCGGGGTTTGATTCCTGGTCAGGGCACATGCCCGGTTGCGGGCTCGATCAACGACCCTCTCATCATTGATGTTTCTATCTCTCTCTCCCTCTCCTTTCCTCTCTCTGAAATCAATAAAGATATATATATAGCATGCCTTAATAAAGTTGCTAAAATATTAAATCTTATTTTTATTTCTCTAAGAATTTGCCCTGCTTATTTGAATCTGTGTGGATGATTCTAATCCCACTTCAGCTCTCACAGCCTTTGTTCTGCTCATTAGGGTCTAATCCCATGCATGCATAGGTCAGGGCTCCACCTAAGACTTGCGCAGAATCAGAGGACCCCTTCTCCACCTTTCTCCCCTCTGTGATTCCTCTCATGTTATATTTCCCCATTGTTTGTTTTTTGCCTTCTTTATCAAACATATATTGACCATAAAGGTGTGAATTTATTTCTGGGCTCTCTGTTCTGTTCCATTGATCTGTAAGTCTGTGTTGATGCCAGAACCAGGCTGTTTTGATTACTATGGCCTTGTACCATAGTTTGATATCTGGTTGTGTGAGGCTCAACCCCAGCTATGGTGTATGAGCTGCTGCGCAGGTGCTGACCACTCGAAGCAGAATTCACCTCAGCAGGTTATGGTGCCTGCTGAGATATTCCTTTGGATATGTTGCTTATGAAACTTACTGGATCTTGCTCTGATGTTGTCTGAAACTAGCCACTGAATGTGTTGTTTCTGGGCCTCTTGGGAGGGACTCTGGTGCAGGCCAATGTAAGGTGCTCCATGTGACTGATCTTAGGCAACCTGTTTGGAGTTACAAAGCAACCCACAGTTTGTGGCTGCCTTTGCTGGGCTGGCATGCATGTGGGAAGACCAAGCTGCATACCAAGGCCAACTTTTACCAGCACCAGGCCAAGAGGCAGGTCAGCAAAAGTCCCAAGGCACCCCAAGATCCAATCCTCCTCTGCCCGATGGCTGCTTGTTAGGCTCAGTCACTGAAAGAGCCTCCGGCCCTACTCCTCCTCAGGGCATAAGCTCTGCAGGATGGGGCTAGAGGGAGTCCAGAATGTGGGGCTATTGCTTCCATCCAGGCTGATGCTGCATAGAGGAGCCTTGTCTGCCTGAGAAAGTTGGTATCTGCTGTATGGGGGAATGACTCAGCACAGGGGTTCTGGTACCTGTTCCTCAGTTCACTCCCCAGAAGCACGAACCTCAGACTCTCCTCATGCAACTCCAGTCTGCTCTGCCCTCCCTCCACCAAGCCCAGGGTGAGGGGCTGAGAATAAAATTTTGTGCTTTGGATCTTTAAGAGGGTGCCTGTGTCTCAAGCAGACTCCTGCCAATCTCTGGTGATAAAAACTCCACTGCTTTTCACAGCCAGATGGTATGTGGGTGCTTCTTCTTAGCTGTGGAGCTCTAAGATATGGAGCTTGGCTTGGGATTTAGATCCCACACTTCTCATGGGGAACCCCCCCATAGCTGAGATAACCCTTGGGAACCTCAGCTATCCCCCATGGTATCAGGGCTAGCCCTTTTCGTGCCTCTGCCCTTCCTATCTGTCTCAGTTTGGCTTCTTCTGTAAATCCTTGGTTATAAGGCTTCTCTTCAGCTAGTCTTCAGTCAGTTATTCAGGATCAGAGCTTTATAATTTAGTTGTAATTCCAGTATGGTCCTGGGAGGAGGTGAGTGTAGCTTCCACCTACTCCACTGCAATCTTGGATCTTCATTATACTTTAGTGTAATTATTTGTTTAACTGTCTATATTCTCTACTAGAATAGAAATTCTATGAAGTCAGTAACTATTTTCCTCATTTATGGCTGTATCTGCACACTTTCCACAGAACTGGCACTAACTATTGATTCAATCAACAAAGATCACCATGGACAGTCAGTCCTTTCAGGGCTGTTACATTTATAGTTCTTAAACCTCTAGCTCCTGTGACATTGACTTCCACTTCACTCCGCCCCACTGTCTTGGAAACCCTTCAGACCCTGCCATTCCTCACTGCTCTACATAAAAAATCCTCAACTCCAATATTCCACACTGACCCCAAGTCCTTATGCTTCCAGCAACACCTTATCCTTCCACCTTCACTCTCAGTATATATGCTCTTGACCTCATAGCAACTTATTCTTTTTCTCCCAGTCTTTTGATAGAAAGCTTTTAGTTCCTTTGATGTTTCTGTAAAATACCCTTGAAAAAATTGAACTCATGTGGGTTCAACAACACATCTCTATAGTTATTTTATGTATTAAAGATACATAAATGTAATCCATTTTAGATAATTCATCTCTTAGCTTGAATTGTGTGCTACTTAAAGTTCCAAGTTCTGAAAATCTATGTTAGGTGATTATTACATGAGAAAACTACATTTCTTCAAAAACAGATTCTCATTATGGAAGATCTTTTCTTATACCATATATTTTCTCTGTATATTTGTTTATACATTGGAATAATTACTATTTTCATGGAAAAATATAATCTAGTAATGATATAGACTTTTAGCTTTAAAAAAAGACATGGTGGGAAAGATGTTTTTGAATAACAATTTGTATTCATTCATTAGGAACAAATGTTTTAATTAAACTAGACAAATCAATATTGTCTCTTATAATTCTGGGTTGGTATTTGGGGAATAAGTTCCTTATTAGTCTCTCATGGTTGTTGTTTTTTATGTGTTTTTTTTTTAAATTTTTTAAAATTTAATATATACTTATTGATTTCAGAGAGAGGAAAGGAGAGGGAGAGAGAGATAGAAACATCAATGATGAGAGAGTCATTGATCGAGCCCGCAACCCGGGCATGTGTCCTGATGGGAATCGAACCCCGATCCCCTGGATCCTAGGTTGACGCTCAACCGCTGAGCGACGCCCGGTCGGGCTCTCATGGTTTTTTAAATTCATTAACTTAGGGCACTGGCAGATTTGCAAGTAATTTGTATTACTTGGTACAAATTTATATGTTTTTCTACTTTCATGGGTTAAAAATTTTACAGGCTTTAAAAATATAAGCAAGTCTCTGTGCTTAAGAGCAGCAATTTTTATGATGACTTGAATTATGAGTTACATTCTCTTTGGGGAGGGTGATTCCCTGGGGTGTAGGGAGGTAAATAAAGGGGAGAGAAAAAATGAGGAAAGATACCTACTTTTGTCTATTCATAAAGCAAATGTTGGCCCTCTTTTACCTAAGTCTCAATCAACTCCTGAATTAAAAACTCTTCAGATTCACTTTCCCTCATCATCTTTAGCCTTCTAGAAAATACTAAATCTTGTTTTTCCTAGCCCTAGAACATTTGGTTTCTCAGGGAATAGATCACAAATGTCGTCTGCCCAAGGCAGAAGCAACATATATTTAATACCAGAATTCACATCATATACGCATTGCCACACTACAACTTAGGTTGAAGTATGTGATCTAAAACAGTAAAATTATAGACCTAAGAGCACAGATAATATAAAAAAAACTCATTTATTTTATAGATGAGGAAACTGAGCAACTAAGAGGTTAATTGACATGCCCAAGGTAACACAGCTATATCATTGTTTTAAATTGTATACTCATTCTGTGACAAAATGTTTTGTAATTTTATATATGTTATGCTAACCATTGCCATTACAGTCACAAAATGATGCATTCTCCTCTTTTTTCCTCATTTTTTAATAAAATATAAAAATAACAAATATATGTTCATTGTCAGAACACCTGGCTTGCTGCTTTAGCTCACGAGCATGAAATTGCATCCATTTGATGTTTCGCTTTTCATATATGCAAAGTGCAATTTCATTAAATAACATTGGTTCATTTTTTCAGCAAGCATTTGACACTATGTTCTTGAAGCTAGAGGCCAAGGGTGTTACAAACAAAGTAGGAGACGCATTCCTCACTGACACTGATGTACTTTGAAACTAGCTGGACGAACGAGCTAAATATCCAGAATATGACATTGGAACAATGCAATTTTGTGAGCGCTGAGAAGATAAGCCAAAACAATGGTGAGACATAAGTAGAATGGGAAAAATTAGGCAATATCCTGGAAAAGGTGAGTTTTATGAAAGATTATGGAAGTAAGGGAAATGTTAGGGCATCGAAGAGTGAAGAGCACTTTCTGTGGAGTAATGACAGTAGTGATAGTATGGGACTGAGAAGCTGCACAGTATATAAGGGCAGAAAGGAAATCAGTTGGCTGTAACAAAGGGAACAATGCTAACTAGGCCATCACAAACTAAGAGTTTGGTGCTTGGGATAAATATGGGGGCGGTTCTTGAATGGTAGACTGCACAATTGACATGTTACTTTCCAAGCACGAGGCAGCCCTCCATTCATTAAATCAATATTTATTGAATTCCCAAGGCTTACCTCATGCTAGGCACTACGCTAAGAGCTTCACACATTGCCTCATTTATCCCTCACAACAATACTATCAGTTTTAATATATTTCCCCATTTTGTTTATAAAGAAACTGAGCCTCCAAAGTCACACAGGGAATAAAGATACTGAGACCCAGAAGTTCTGTCTCTGAAGCTCCCACTGATGATCACTAAAGCTATAGGCATTCTCTATAGGTTTTTTTTAATATATATATGTCTTTATTGATTTCAGAGAGAAAGGGAGAGGAAGAGAGAGAAACATCAGTGATGAGAGAGTCATTGATAGGCTGCCTCCTGCACGCTCCCCACTGGGGACTGAGTCAGCTACTGGGGCATGTGCCCTGACTGGGAATCGAACAGCAATCTCCTGGATCACAGGTCGATGCTCAACCACTGAGCCACGCTGGCTGGGCTTTCTATAGATTTTTGAGCAAGAGAGGAATATAATTAAAATACTATTGATAAGAAATTATCCAATAGTTATATGAAAGATGAACATAAAAGCAAACCCCATGTTTTTAAATGGCTCATATGAAATATTAACCATTAATTTAGTCACAATTAATATTAAAATGCATACAGTTTCCCCATTGAATCTTTATAAAAAATCATAAATCTGCATGTTCTGATGTGAAAGGAGAAAGATTAAAACTTAACACTGTTTCCTATTCCCAGCTGTGCTGAACAATGAGAACAATAAACAAAATTCCATTCTCTTCCCTGACAGTCTAGCATTCGATGAGATTTTATGTACTTTTATGTATTTATTTAACTTTGGTATGACATAAAATCCCAGACACAGAATTAATTTTTCTTTCTAATATCTAGCAAACTTATATAGAAATCAAATATCCCTTTTGCAGCAGTTTCATGATAAACATTAAAGCTACAAAAATGAAATGTTCAGTTAGTTTCTGACTGAAAGAAGAATTATAGGCTCATGTCAAAGAACATTTACTCTTCATATCACACAGTTACTTCCGCTGCCAGTAAGTAGTGAAACATCTAGATTAGAAACTGAAAAAAATAGATGAAGATCTACGGTGAGCATCACTGTCTGTGATCACCGAACATGTATATGTTTAATTGGTTTGCTTCTTTCTACATAGATATACAAGATATATTAGAATTTGTTTAAGATCAAAGAAAAAGATATGCTAGAAAATTTTATTTCTAGGATCTCAAGTACTAGAACAATTTTGCTCCATTTATTTGAAATGCCATATAAATTGTTGCCAATTACTCATTATCTGAACTTATTCTGGTATTTTGATAGTCAACTCCCTTTCCTCTGGAACACTGATCTACAGTAAATATAAACTTTGACCCTGGGACTCAGCTGCCTCATTTGACAAATGAGCTACGAAGGGTCTTGGAGATAACTAGTTTAACTCCCTAAGAGGGTAGGACAACTGCTAAGAAACTGCTGAAGTTTCCTGCAGCTCCAACACTCTCTAATCTACAGAACATCAATGAGATTTTGTGTTCTACTCTGTGGTCAACCTTTTGGTTAATATATAACCATATTTATATACCTTTGTGCTAAAAATGCAACTTACAACCTGGAAGAAACTCCAAAAGAAGGAAGTTTGAAGTTACTTTCTTTCAACACAATACTTTTACCCCCAAAGAAGTTGTAACACAGAGCATTAACAAAGTTAGAAAGAAAATGAGCATCTTTTAAATTTATGTCTAGCCTATTTGTAAACCCAATCCAGGAAGGAAATTCCTAAATTCTCCTGGGTAATCTTGAGAAACTAACAAAATAGTGCCAAATATTTACATTCTTGCTTAAGACTGACTAAACTTTGGCTCCTTGAAAATGTTACCTGTCTTCAATATCCCTACAGTACTCCATGCTGTGCCACTTCCCTGGGGAGCTCTTTCCGTCTATTTTTAGATGTTGATCAAAACTGTTATTCAGTATAAGGTTCTGGTGACCTGGGAAACTCAAAGCTCTTGCAGTAGAACTCAAAAATAGTTTATAATTTGAATTACTGGAAGTGATTGATCCGGTTCATTTTCATTCTCAGCAACATGTAGCTTCTCAAAAATATTCTTAGCATACAGGATATGACCAAAACAGATTAAAAAGTTATTTCAAATTTTAACATAGGCAGAAACATTTTTCAGCTGCTCATTTCCCAAGGACTGGCTAGTTTAGGGAACTGTGTCATCAAAGCAAAGAGATCATTGTCCAGTTCTCAACCTTTTTCAGCTAAATTTGAATCTGCACTTTTAAAATTTTGTGTAAGTCTCGGCCATGAATTTACATATTCTGTAAATTCATATGTAAATTTTCATAAATGTAAAATGTAAATCTGCAAATTCTGCATGTAAAATAAATATATGGATATCCAATAATACATATGCTAATCACATCTATGCTTATAAATATACACACAGATAGTTATAGAACAAGGCTTTCAGATTATATTTTAAAAATATGCTCATTCTTCCAAAATATTAGTAAAACCTTGATGGTTTGATATTTCTTCTCCCACTTTCTTCCTTCTTTCAAACATTATATGAGATACTACTGGTAATAGCAGTGATTTCTAGAACAAACTTGATAAGTATCAGAATATTCATTTATATAGAATCATTATTGTACATAGCAAGCGTTTGAAGGAAGAGAAGAAAAAACATCTCCCAGTCATTGGCCAAGATATAGCCAACTTAGGTCTACTCTGTCTTAAATGATCCAACTTTTTAAAAACAACAGATAACACTTTTTAAAAAATCCGAATTTCTGACTTCTCTTAAGAAAGCAAGAAATCTTCCAACACTAGGCATACAATCCAGTGAGCTACAATCAACAGCAAACGTGTAGCTGCCTCTCCCTTCAAACAGGGCCGTGCTCTTCAGTACATCACAGTCAAATGGGCCATCTCACTTACATGTTATATGCTTGGCCCCTATATTCCTTTGAGTTTGCAACCACTGATTAGTCCAACCTGCTCATATAACAGAGGTTGACTAACTCAGAAGTTAAGTGACTATCCTAAAGTCATTCAAGGGGAGAACACAATGAATAGATACAGTCTTTGCCCCAAAAGAGTTTCTAATCTACTTCAGGGAATATTCACATTCATAATAAAGTAGAGAATATGGTATTCATTCTAAGAGAAGCATACACAAAATTCAGAGCAAGTCGCAAGAAGAGATCATACCGGCATAGTTTTTCTTTTTGCTGTTAGTCATACAAGTTGATTTCTAAAGGTTGTATTAAGTTCCTTTCTTGTATCTTTACTACAGTGAAAGTTTTATTATGGAAACTCCTTTACTGCTCTTTCATTTTATAACAAAGAGAATTCTCATGCACAGGAGAAAAAAGTGGGAGCCAAGAAATAAGCAGAAGTCTGCAAGTTCCTCCATGTACAGTTGAACATGGGTTTCTATATTCAAGTTTGCTATGAAAAAAAAAAAAAAAAAAAAAAAAACACACAAAAAACCACACTTAAGAAACTGTATTCATATGCAACTTGTTAGGAGCATTTTCACTTCTCTTATTTCCATAATTGTGATTGCCTCTCCTCAGAGTGGAGTCAACTAATCAAATGGTTGCATCTTAGAAAAATTAAAAGCTGCTGTGCACATTATGATAATCACCAATTAATGCTAACCCACGGTTTGAGACTGGCTGATGTTCTCCCGTTTCCTCTCTGTACAGAATGAGATAATGGTATTAGTTTAAAATCACCATCTACTTGCAGAGTCAGCCTGGTTTACAGTTAGGTCATCAAATTCCTAAAGGAGAAAAGAAGAAAGTAAAGAAACACCTTCTATTAGGTGGCTCTAGAATTTGCATTTGTTGTTAGATACATTGAAAGTAACAATAATATTTTAAAACTTCCAGGTTCTGCTAAAAATCCACACTTTACTCCTCTTCTTTTGTAGCCTATCAGTTTTAGCAAATGTAACCATTTGTTACCCGGAACATAACAGTCACAGGAAGCAATTACAGGACCAGATTACATTTCAGGCAGTATTGGGCTCAAGTTTCCCATTCAATTTTCATTCTACTTTTAACTATTATTGATTGAACACCTACTATGTCCCAGGCACCCTTCTAGGTGATAACAATAAAGCAGTGAAATAGACATAAATCGTTGCCCTAATGGAGTTTATCTTTTGCTTTATTTTGATTTTGTGAGGCTAACTTCACCAATACCCCTTGATAACTAGTTTACCTCTTTGCTTATATGAGATTTTTATTGGTGGAAGTGGAGTTCTTGCGGTGCCATGAGGAAAAGAATTTCCTGAGGCCCCTCCATTGGAGGATGGAGTTTCATGGAAAGCTTTACTGATGATGTAAAATTAAGGGGGTTCCTCTCCAAGGTCACATCTCTGTCTATCTCACCATGGAACAATGCCAATCTTGTCTTTAGCAGGGCCACAATTAAGGCCACTGCCCAGAATTTCTGTGCCATATTAAAGTACAGTTCAGTCCAGCATTTGGCTAGCTTAGCTTGTGTTCCCAGCTGCAGTCCATTGCATGTGGTGTCCACATGGCTATGGAGAGAGAACAGTGAGGGCATGGGAGAGTGTGGGTCTCAGAGCAAGAGAGTGAGAGGAAACAAGGGATAGGGAGCTCTTTGGGGATTTTGACTTTCTAAGATTTTGTGTACTTCAGATGGGGTCCATTCCCTAGCCAATCCACTGTTCCCCAGGCTAGACTGATAGGCAAATATCTTCCCTACATCACTCCAACTTTACTGTGCATGTGCCTATCTCCCCCTTTGTTCCATCCCTTCCCCCAGTGATCTGCAGGGAATGGACTGGTGGTTCTCTGGAGAGCATGAAGCTGTAGCTACCTGGTGAAGCTGCCCAGATGACCATGCTTATAATGTCTGGCTTCCCCTTTGCTTTCTTTCTATTATTAATATTAATCACTAGCTAATTATGACAATAACAAGATATTTTGAAATGTTATTGAATTTATTGGGGTGACATTGGTTAATAAAATTATATAAGTTTCAGGTATACAATTCTATAATACATCATTTGTATATTGCATTATGTGTTTATCACCCAAAGACAAGTATCGTTCTGAGGCAGGCTGAGCCTCTCTTAAATGGATGGAAACGCTCTTCAATTATTTTTTTAAGCCTCTCCCAGATAAGTTTAGAATTTCTCTTCAGGCACTCCCCAAAGAGCTCTACACCATGGTGGAACCTAGAAAGCATGCATGAAGAACCCAGCCTTATATAAGCCAGACCCTGGCAGCAGTTTAGGAAGCCATATTCTTCATTAATGTGTGCTCACTTGTTGCATCAAGCTCCCTCCCTTTCTCCTTTCCCTCCACCTTGTTTTCAGTAAAACTTTTCTTTTGAATCTATTTTGCCTTCTCTCTTGATTTCTGTCTTGAGAGGGGGCAAGAACCCTTTTGCTGATGGCACTTCCTTCACCATATAGTTCACTCTCGTTACCCTTTTCTACTTCTCCCATTTCCTTTCCCTCTGGTAACCATCATGCTGTTTCTGTGTTTATGAGCTCTTGTTTGTCTTGTTTGTTCACTTGTTGCTTTCAGTTTTATATCCCACATATGAGTGAAGTCATATGGTTCTGGACTTTTTCCATCTGAGGTATTTCGCTTAGCATGATATTCTCAGGATCCATCCATGTTGTCACAAGTGGCAATACTTCACCTTTGATAACTGGAAGAAAAAAATTCCTCAAGGACCCTTGCTTTCCCTTCTTTATTGCTCCTGCTGCCAGGAAATATATCCCGAGTCCCTTAGGAATTGTGGCAGAAAGTTATTTGTGTGGCCTGGCTCTCTGCATCACTTTTATCCTTCTTCCTCTACCTTTACTCTATATTTTAGATCAGTCTTTAATTCCCCACCATGACAAGGCAAATGCCTCTATTTCTCAAAGGGTTTTCTTTTAGGGTTTTGTTTTTGCTTTTGTTTTTGCAGGGGAAAAACCAGACTTTATCTCCCCTTATTTATTTGAAAGTCATCAACCTATCAGTTCCACAATTCTCTTCAGTCTTTCCTGAGCCTGCAGGGGCATGTCCTCTAGCAGATAGGATTCCTAATTACCTGACTTGACATGCCAGCACTCCCCAAATGAACACTTTACTCCACTATGAAATAACAACAGTAATAACAACAAAAATGCAGAATAAGAAAAATTTCCCCTATGGAACTCTTGATATTCTTAACTCCATACAGCTATTATGTATTGATAGTAGAGAACACAAAAACAAAAAAAGCTTAATGAGGAATGTGTTTTTCTCTCTCTGCCAAGGAGGAAACAAAATCTTAATAATAAAGGGTATGCACATGATTCAAACTTTTGATAGTCAATTGCCTTCAAAAATTGTATCAAATTATACTTCCACCAATAGTGTTTGAATGACAATACATTAATTTTCTATATTTGACAACTTGACTGATTAAAGAAAGCTATCTCACTTCATTTTGTACTTTTTATTACTAATGAGACAGAACTTCTTTGTGTTTCTTAACCTTTTGCATTTCTTGTTTCGTGAATTGTGTGTTTATGTTCCTTTGTCTTATTTTTGTTATTTCACTCCCACCCACTTTCAGGCACCTTAGTTACTGCCCTCAATACTCCACTCAAACTGCTCTCCACAAGGCCACCATAAACATATTTGTTACTAAGTTTAATGGATACCCTTCGGTGCTATCTTGCACAACTTCTCAGCAACACTTAATACAGTTAGCTGTTTCCTTTTTCTTTTCTTTTCTTTTCTTTTTATTTATTGAATTGAGAGAGAGGAAGGGAGAAAGCGAGAGAGACTGACAGAGAGAGACATAGATTTGTTGTTCCACTTATTTATGCATTCATTGGCTGCTTCTTGTGTGTGCCCTGGCTGGGAATCGAACACACAACCTTGGCGTATTGAGACAATGCTATAACCCACTGAGCTGCCCAGCCAGGGCCCATTTCCTTTTTCTTGAACACTATCTACCATTAGTTTCCATGGCACAACACTGCCCTAGCTTTCCTCTTGCCAACCTCTCGCCATTCCTCCTCACCCCGAAGACTTCTCTTCCTTTGTGCATTCCTTAAACGGTAGAGTTCTATCTCAGGGTTCTGTCCTAACCCTCTTTTCTTCTTTTCTTACAGTACTGTTTTAAATGACCTAATGACATAGATTACCATTTATATATTGATAACTTCCAAATCTCTATCTCCATAAGTCTTTTCTCCTGAGTTCCAGACCCATCGAACTAAGTGCTTTGTAGAAATTTCCATTTTCTTTTCCTTTAGACACCTACAACTCAATGTCCAGAATACCATTCATCACCTTGCTTTCCAAAGCTGTTCTTACTTCTTTTCACCATCATTCCTGCTATTCTATCAATCACCAAGTTCTGCCAATTTTACTTTCTAAATAAATTTCAAATTCATATAATTTTCTCTGTTCCTACTGGTGCCCTACTTCTTCAGTCTACCATCATCTTTTTCTAGGTTACAGAAAAATCCTTTTAAATGGACTCCTTGCCCACTCCAATCCATTCTCCCCACTACAGTCAGTCAATGGCTAAAGCCCAAATCTACTTATAGTATTGCTTTTCTGCTTAGAACATTTCAGTGGATTCCTTAAGAAAATCCAAATTTCTTAACATAGTTTGCAAGGCTTACGTGATCTGTCTTTTCTCCTTGTGCCCTGTGCTTCAGCCATACTTAAATGCCTTCATTTGCCCCAAATATACCATGCTTTCTTTCAATTCCAGGCCTTCACATATGCTGTTCACTGTGACTAGACTACTCGTTTATCTCTTCATCCCCAGCCCACTTCTGTCTGTGTCTGTTTATATTCCACCCATTTTTCACCTTTAAAAATTTAGAAGTAACTTTCTCAGGAAGCCATCCCTGGCTCCCCAACTGTGAATTAGGTATCTTTCCTACATGTTCTGATTATAGCTTCATCTCACTAAATTGTAATTACTCTATTTATTAAGTTGCATCTCCAACTAAATTGCAAGCTCCATAAAGGCAGGAAGTATATTGTTATTTTTGTTGTTACTATATTTTAAATATAGTAAGTGTTCAGTAAATATTTAATGTTTGCCCATTTTTCTACTGAGGTGTTCAACTTTTCCATTGAATTATAAAAGCTCTTTATATATGGAAGATTTCAATCCTCTGTCATTTTGTTGAGGTATTTTCCTACCAAAGAAACTACTCTTCTCATGGTTCCCACATAAATTATTCTCTTTATTAACTCATTTATTCTATATATATATGCTGTTCTTTTCTGTTAGGAGTGTACTTACTTTTTATGTGTCATTTAATACCCACTCAAATGGCATTTCCTTCATAAAGCCCCATCTGACTACCTGGGAAAGTATCATTCACTCCCTCCTCTGTACTCCCATAGCACCTTATTCTTATGTCAACTTCAAGAAATTAATGTTTTTATTTCTAGTATAATTATATTTTTGCATGATTTTATCCTCCATTAGACTGTCAACTCCTTAAAATCAAGGATTTTCTTATACATGTTTATATTTCCTATGTCTATCATTGTGCCTGAAACATAGTAGTATCTTTAAAATATTTTGCTAAAAGCATTAATTTGGACTCACAAACAAACAATGTTTAATAATAAAAAATATAAAGAAAAAATGTTTTCTGTAAATAATCATAAATTCAGAACTTCAGTGAAGTTCTGCCTATTAACATCTTAGTTAATCGAAACCTTAACTATTATAAATTGGAACGTCATAGTTGGCCACTAAGGATAAGTCAAAGAAAGACCCTAAATAGACACATTCTTTGTAATTGTGTGTAAAGCATTCAGATAAAAGAAAAAGTGTCAGATATTAAGGACCATAATTCAGAAGTTGATAAGTCATGTACATTAACTGTAAACCTAGGTTGCAGGTTAAGCAATTAGAACCATATAACCAATAGCTTTACCTATAATCTTCTAGTAACTTCTAGAACTTACTGCTCTTAATCTTTGTGGTTTTGAATGAAAGGGAAAAATAATTTCAGAGATTTATCCTTGGATGCTATGTTGTGCAAAGCAAAAACTTGAGATTTAAATGGTTTTGCTAATTACTTTTAAAATCACTTCCTAATTGCCTTTTTTTAAGAAATTGTTTTTGTATTTGTTTTAGGTTCTTTTTAGAATCTCCTCCAGCTTCTTACATTTCTAATTAGACTTGAGTTTTCAAAACCTGCTATTTCTAATTGGCTTCTGAAACTTTTTAGTTATGTAACTCTTAAGAAGAGCTTACTTTTTTTGGCTCTAAGTTGTTTTTTTTCCTGCTAAGTTAAAGCCAAAGAGCACTTGAACTCGGTGTTATAGAATCAGTATGTAAAGCTAGATGAGATCATTTACAAAAACGCCTATTCAGTTGCGTTACATTTCATGAAAAAAACTGAAACATGGTGGAGGGGGGTACAAATGCCAAGTAGTACAACCAGGGCTAGACCAGATTTCCTGCTTTGCATTTTCCACTAAATAACACTACCTTTTTCAAAGTTTGGTTGGCTATTTAGCCATGAGTCAGTAATTCCATAAAGACTGATTAATAATTCAAGTACATATTGACTGCTTACAGCGTGTCAGGTAGTGTGCTAAGAACATGTTTTTGTTTTTGTTTTTTAACTTTGCAACTGCTCTTTGATGTATTCACAGGGATACAGTAGAGAAATAAGACAGGCAAGGTCCCTGGCCTAATAGTCTGATGGAGGTGCAGATATATTTCTTTCCTCTCTCAACTCACCCTCACTAACCTCTGTCTTCACTAACACAGGAGGAGGAATGACAAATCTACTTGGTTGGATTCAATCACTCACTGAGCCATGTTCTCCTAGTGACTGAAGTCCCTTTGCCTCCAAAAGCAGGAAAGAGACTCTGCTTTGTGTTTTCCACTGTCTTCCTCACCCATGGGTAGAAAAGGCAGTACCATCACCACTTCTGGACTCCACTGTGTCAACAGACTCTGCTCTCTTTTCCTGCTCCTCACCAGAGTGGGTAGATTGCCAGGATTAGCACTAAGGCCTAGGAGTCTTTAATCTAGGCTGTGAGGGAGTAGAAAGGCCCATTTTTGTCTCAGACCTAACCTGTGTCCTCTACCAATTTTTCCTCTACTTCAGAGTTATTAACTACTATTCTGTATCTTCTATGTGTGTGTTCAGTTGGTTAGAACCTAGGAGGAGAGGCATCAATGATGAGCATCCCCCTAAGCCAGTTTAGTAGGAAATACAGAATCAACATAACTGAACAATAATTCACTACACTTATACCAAGTGTTACAAAAGACAGGTTCAGAGTGCTACAAAGGCATATATACCAGAGAAGACTTCCTTAGTGACATTTACCTAGGACCTGAAAGATAATTGGGAGTTTAGGTATGCAAAGGGAGGGCCAGGGAGCAGCAGAGTAGTCCATGCAGAAGGACTAGCATGTGTGAAGACTCTGAGACACAAAACAGCACAATACATTCTGGGAACTGAAAGGGGACCAATGGGTCTGGATTAGACAGTGTAGGAAAATGCTGTGTCATTCACTATAAAAAAAATAACACTTTGTTATTACTATTTCTCAACAGTACAGAATCTGGAGTTGCACTAATACAACTGCACACACATGAATGAAATTGGAGAAGTATTATTCTTGTAGAGATGCCCATATTTCAGTAGGCTTTGCTGTATAAATGAGTTAATAACACTCAATTAAAACAACAATAACAAATCCAGCTAACCAAAATGCCCTTATCTCCAACCAAACCAGCCAACTAAGGCATGAGCCTAAGGTATCTGTAAAATACCCATACAAGGCCTATTGACTTCCTTATCAGGAAGCTAGAATTAATAAAAGCTCTTTCATAGCTCCCTGTTTATACAGCCTCATCTTCAAACATGAGAATCGATGTCCAATTTACTAACTTCTCAAGATTTTTTGCCAGGCACTAGATTTAATTTTTTCAGCAAGACAAATAGAAATATCAAAAACAGTCTCTCCCTTTCCTCGCTCACTAACCCCTGGAAACTGTGTCTACATGCAATTCTTTTTTCTTAACATATGCTCTTCTTAGAGGCTTAGTAACACCTACCATTTTAACTGCACTGTTCACTCCTTACCCTTGAAGTGCTTGACACATTTCAATTTTTATCAATAACTTCTTTTTTTCCACTCAGCTTTTGTTTATCTGAAACAACCTGCTTTATTTTTTGTCTAATTGCTGCAGCAAAAAGCCATTATGGTAGAATTTTAAATTAAGCTACAGCTCAGGCATCCACTTATTTATCTGCGTGGTTTGGCCCCACACCATTTTCTTTCTTTCGTTCTTCCACTCAAGACTCTCTTAATTTATCTTCAGTGTTCCAGATAGTTGAGAAAGCTCAAGAAAGGGAAACTATACTTTTTTGTTTCATTCCCCAAAGCAACAAAGCACAGATTCATAGAATTTATTGCTGAATGGTATCTTAGTGACTAGACCTTCTCCTCTCATCCAAACCCCAATTCCCCCTACTCCCCTTACATTCTTGCTCTCAGGAAATGATCTGTTTTCTTAAAGTGAAACCCTCCTAAAATGTTCTCTATGATCTATTCTTAACATATCATGTTTATTTCTACAATTACTCTTTCTCCCTTTCTATAAATCTTAAAGGAATAGGTACTTCATTTTTTCTACTGCTAAAAAACATCTCTGATTCTAAATTTTATTTTGGTCTTACTTTGGTTGTTGTTGATGATGATGATGATGATGATTATAACTAGCATTTATTAAACACTTTCTCTATGCCCAGCACCATCTTTTTTTATCCTCATACCAACTATATGATATCAGCATTATTATTCCCATATTACAAATGCAGAAACTGTGATCCTTATAAATATCTGGATTTTAGATGATTCATACTTTCTTTTTTGTATTTACTGTATTATTTGGATTGTTTACAAAGAACTATATACAACTTTTAACATAAAACTGAATAGACACAATAGAGCTTTTTTCACAGAGGGGAGCAAATGGAGCCATTGGGGTACTTAACCTCCAGCCTTTAATTCTTTGTTCACTACAACCACAAATGGGCAATTCCATCCATCAAAAAAGTGTTTGAATGCCTACCCTGTGTAGAGCACTGTGAGGGAAACAAAGCAACATAAGTGGCAGTTGAGGACAGTTAGCTGTTTCAAAATAAGTGGTGTTCATGCCACCAAGGGTTTAGGGGAAGGGGAATTCACCATGACCAGAATGTGAGTGCCTCTATAGCTGGGCCTTAGATATAAGGAGTTCTCAGATATCAGGAAAGAGAAAGCTGTTCTCAGAAAGAACAGAAATCATGCCCCTATCTTGACTGTCATCAAAGTCTCTAGCTTCCCTCCTCCATGATACTTTGCTCTCCTGATTGAGAAGACAATAACAAACACTAACACTGGTGTATGATCAGAATTAGGAGGATGTCTGAGCGCTGGCTTCATTATTTTCCCCATCACTGGCTTTCCTTCCTGACAGTTTCCAAGTCATGAAACTAAACCTTGTGTTATTTTACATTAAGCAAACTTGTAGCTCATTTCCCGATTTGCCTTTATTCACCTGCTTTAGGTTCAACTTAGAGCAGAAACTTTGAAGACACATTTACAAAAATATATAACAGAAGACATAAAGTGATGTCTCCCTCAATCATGTCTCCCTGGGAAAAATTGCAAATTGTATTTAGCACAATTGCAAGCACAGTGCTGGGCACATGGAAGACACAGTCACTTGTAAGGTGATTGATCACTAATTTCTATACCTTTAATTACCTTTGTTCTAACATTTCACTATAAATTACCAACTCCTTTAAGAGTAGGGTTTCACAAACTAAGGCAATTTATCTCCGTTAAGATTTAGAGATTAAAAAATAACATTCTTTGAATTTAAGCTCTTTTCAGTACCCAAATAAACTTCAAACCATAAATAAAACCCTTCAAGAAGCTGGGAACCTCACTATCCTGATCCCTTGATATATATCTCTACAAAATATAGATCAATTTAATAGATTAGAACATAAAAGTTTATTCTCTTTTTTCATCAACTATATAAATTCTATGGTGTTCGTTGCCACAGCAAAAAACATTTCAGAAATCCTTAGAGTTAGAAGTTACTTTGATTCCATCATATCCAAAGTCTGAAAGGTGGCTTCTCTCTTTCTTCGGTATTGATCTTCTCTCTCACTTTTTCCCTGAAAACTGGCACTCTGTTTTTATTTTGAAATGCTCATATCTAAGTGAGATTTCCCGGAATGTCAACATCTGGCAGTATCTTTAGCATTAGGTAGGCTCATTTTCATCATAAAGACCATAATTACTGGAGAGAACAATAAAATTTGTTCTTATAAGAAGACATTTATAAAAATAAAAAGGTATGTCATTAATTATTATAAGAGCCGTAGATCTGTTTCTATTTTTAAGTCCTCACACCCACCCCAGGTGGATGCAAGTCTAAAAGGAAAGTGGCTCTAGTTTTAACACATCAATTTATTTATTGAAGAATTTTGAAGGAATGAGGCACCATGCACAGGATTAGGATCCTGACATAACAAAATTAATAATTTGGGCAAAATCGTTTTTCCACATTGGCAGTAATTAAAGGGTGCCATATAATGCTTTTCCAGGTTGCATAATAGAGTTAATGAGTAGAGAAATGTACTGTGAAATTTAAAAGGCTCAAGGAAGGGCCTTATCCAAAGGAGATTAATCCACACTGACTCAAATTTTCCTTTTCTCATTTTCCATGCGTTTCGGCATAAGGCTTGATGAGATCAAAGCAGCATGGGCCTAAGGGGTATATGAGGACTGAACATCAGAGCAGGGTGCAGGTATCTCATACCTGGTTCTACTGTCCTCATTAGCGAGGAAAGTAAATCTCCCCTGTGGAACATAGCAACAGGAAGTTCCAAGCAGGCAATACTTGAAGCCAGGAAGGGAGAAATGTCATAGTCTGGGGTGACTGATTCATTCAGAACAGACCTCTTGAGCCTGCAAATGGTGAGTCTAAGGAACAGGATTCAGTGCTTTGCAGGAAGACTAGCAAGGACTGGCCATAGCCAGGCCAATTATTAGAGGATAATATAGTTTGGATGTGGAGCCTAGACCAAGAGCTAGGAGGAATTGAAGTACCTTGAGAGAAAGGCTCATGACCACTGATTGGGGGAAGTTACAGTTCAGCAGGTATACCAAATGACTTAGAGTATATTTCTCTGAGCTTCAGTTCTCTTCATCTGTAAAAGGGAGATAATGAATTTTCCTGTTTCATAGAGATAAGGGTTCTTACCCCATCCAAGGGCAGAAGCAAATAGCCAGCTCTCTATTTGAGTGCATACAGTTATGAAGACAGTTTTATAACTGAGAAGCAAGGGATTAAGGAGGGAATATAAGAACAATAAATTTTCAATGGTAATCAGAAGGAATGGGGATTCCCAGTATAACTAATAGCAGCAGCTTTATCCATATCCATATGATTCAGACATCTATAATTATGTATTCCTATATACCTCAGATCCATATCCATATGATTCAGACATCTATAATTATGTATTCCTATATACCTATGTTTATGTGGCTATCATTTACTGTGAATCACACACTGTGCCTGGATTATTTTATTTAATTTCACTGATACCTTATGAGTTAGATACAGTAATAATTTGTACTTTACAAATGAGGAAACGGAGGTTAATGTAGGACAAACTAAAGTAAGGAAGAAATAGATCAAACTAACAGTATTAGATTCATTACTATTGAATGGTATTGGTGGGAAATGTTTTCATTGACTATGTATTTGTTCTCTGAAAACAAAATTGATTGTGACATAAATTATGAATGGAATCTAGCTCAAGATGGCACTACAATGGGAGACTTACATATCAAGTAATTCAACATAACCAGTGGCCATTCGAGGGCAGCAAAATGTCAAGAACTTCCAAGGAATAGGTGTAAGGTTGCTAACTTGAGAGGGGCAGAAGGCTAGACTGGAGGAGAGAACCTGTTTTGAGCATTATACTCCAAGAAGAGTTCTCATTTTCCCTACAAATAGCGCAATAAGGTTGGAGCAGCATGAAAACAACTAAAGGGAAGTAGATTTGAAATTATTGAGCCTTTAGTATAAGCTATGCTCTTTAATAGCCTTGCGTATATTTTCCCAGCCAATCTACCTAACAGTGAAAAATAGCATTATTCCTGTTTAACTAGAAAGGAAGTTTAAGATTAAAGAGAGTAATCCTTATTCCAATGTTACAGAGGTAGAAGTGTCAAGCCAGGACTCAAACTCAGGTCTGCATAACTTCCCTCCAAATGTTGCCACAGGAATTAATGCAAACAATGTTAACAGAAAAAAATGCAGTCAAGAAAGTCTAACATTGAAACCAAAAATAGACATGGTAAGGCTGTCATAGTGAAGTGGTATGAAGGAGGTATGGAACCTTAAGTTATGCTTCAAATATAATAATAATAGTAATCATAACAATAATAATAATAGCAGCTAATATTTATTGAACACTTTCTATTTGCCAGGCATTGTTTAAAGCCTTTATTTTATTTTTTAAAAATATATCTTTATTGATTTCAGAGAGAGTAAAGGAGAGGGAGAGAGAGAGAGAGATAGAAACATCAATTATGAGAGTCATTGATCAGCTGCCTCTTGCACGCCCCCCACTGGGGATCGAGCCCCCAACCCGGGCATGTGCCTTGACCAGGAATCGAACTGCAATCTCTTAGATCATATGTTGATGCTGAACCACTGAGCCATGCTGGCTGCACAAGTCTTTTTTTATGTTTAATTTATTATATCTTCACAACAACTCAGATAGATATTGTCTCCATTTTACAGCTGAGTAAATAGGCACAAAGAAGTTAAATACTTTCTTTAAGGGAGTCAATGGCAGAGCTACTACAGGATACAGGAATTCAAGATAAGGTTCAAGGAAACTCTCAAAAAGACAATTCTAACTATACAATTATAATTTATACTGATGTAACAGAAAAAATGAGAAGCGAATACCTAAATAAACTAGAGAGCTGTCGAGGGTGATGGATAACGCGAGGAAAGGAAAGTCCTTTAAGTCTTATTTTGTTACTGTCTTCCCTGTCAAAAAGAATTATTTTCAGGCTGAAAAGTGTAAAAAAAAAAAAAAAGCAACCATTGCTAAGAAGTAACTTAAGTCTAAGATGGTTGAAGTGCTTGTTAAAAAGAAACAAAAAAGCACACAGACATGCACAGGCACACATTGCAAAAACCTAGTGTTCTAGTGTTTTAAATGCCTTTCAATATCCTTCAAAGTACAATTAAATCCAAGAACGTATACAATTGATGAACCTATATTAATGATCTTTGAGGAATCATGAAGAAATGAAATCATGGAAGACTGCTGGAGATGTACTCCTTTTTTTCTTAAGATGAAAAAGAAGTAGATTCAACAGTATAGGCAAAGTGTCTCCATTCTACTTTTGTTCCTTTACAATTCCTTCTCTACACACACAGCAATCAGACACTTTGTAATGTAAATCAGACCAGGAAGCACTGTAGCTTCCTACAACTCTCATTTTAGTTAGAGCAAAGTCTACACTATTTACCATTGCTGCTACCAAGTTGCCTCCCTCTTAAACTCAATCACTTACTATCACTCCATTGTTCACCATGCTTCAGTCACACTGATGTTCTTTCTGTTCTTTGAACACTCCAAGATCGTCTCTGCTCCAAGGCCTTTGCATTGTTATCTTTGCCTCAAGTATTCTTCTCCTACATATTTGCAGACTAAATTCTTGTTAACCAGAAATCAGTTGAAATACTATTCTCTAATAGAGGTCTTTCCTGCTTTGCTCCCACCTCGATCACTTTCTATCCCATTTCCTTATTATATTTTCTTCAGAGCATTCATCATTACCTGAAATTATTACTTGTATCTTTGTTTATTGTCTGACTCCCCTACTAAGCTCCATGTGAGCAGAGACCTTGTCTCTCTTGCTCACTGTTTTATCCCCAATGCTTAGAATAGTTCTTAACACAGAGCATGGACTATATAATTATTTTTGAATAAATAATTGATTACTTGAGTCATGGGAAAGATTCTAGAACAGGTAATTTAAAGAATTGTTCATGAACAACTGAACAAATGGTGATTAGCTTAAACTAACTTCATTTCATTCGTTGACATGGCCAATAGTGCTGAAAATCAGAGACACATCATGTGCAGAGTATACATATAGAAAGGCATTTAATAAGGTCTTTCATTATATCTATGCATTCGAGATGGAGAATGATTGGCTAGAAAGCAATGGGGGAAAAAGAGGACATCTGTAATACTTTCAAAAATAAAGATAAATTATTTTTTAAAAAGTGATTGAATGACGACAGTAGCCAGAGTATTTTGATGCCATTGTAGGATACAAGTTCCTAATTTCTTTGGATAAGGCACACCTTTAGAAATATGATGAAAGCTATGGAGCTTTGTCCCAGAATACACACACATACACACACACACACACACAATTTTAAATAAAATTAATTGGTTCATGGATTCCAGATTAAGAACTGCTGTATTAGAATATTTTCAATGGAAAACTTCTTGGTTCTTTTTTTCTTTTTCCTTTTGTTTTTCCTTTCCTTTCTTTCCTCTTTTCTTTCCTTTTTTCCTTTCCTTTTCTTTTTCCTTTCCTTTCCTTTTTCTTTCTTTCTTTCTTTTTTTTTTTACTTAAAACAACAGAAAATTATTTTCTCACACTTTTGGAGCACAGAAATCTGAAATCATGATAGTCAGAGCTGGTTGTTTATGGAGACCTGTTTCTTTCATGTTCAACAACTTCATCAAATTCAGATAAAGAGAAGTCTGATCTGTCATGTTCAGAGATGGCAGAAGATGGAAAAGACATATGATGTATTAGAAAACATAATGAAAATTTTGAAAAGGACCTGAAGGACTGGTGGTGATGAATAGTTTATAATAGAAACTTTAAATTTGAGTTTTAGTCAATAGTAAATTTGATATGAAATAACATTTGCTGTAGCCACCAAAAGCAGCTAATTAATAGAACAAGGCAGGTGAGAGCACAGGCGATTCTGCAGCATACTCAGTATACACAGCATTCTAGATGCTACCTTTAAGAAGTATATAGACAAATACATTCAGAGGCACTAGATAGGGATGGCAAACAAACAAGAAATTAGTTCTTATGGGAAATCACTGATTGAAATGGAAATGTTACACTAAGAGTAAATATTCTGGTGGAGAAGAGACAGTGTCCAACTTTAATTGGTTCCAAACATTTGAGAGGCCTAACGGTGGAAAAAGTAATCAGATTTCTTCTGTATGGCTATAATCATAAATCTGGGACCAAAGGTAATAAAAAGACATTATAATTTAATATCAGGAAGCACCTTCTAAATAGTAAAAGCAGTTCAAAGATGGAATGTGCTGCCTTTAAGTGATAGAGGGTGTCCATCACATTACTGCCTCTGGTAAAGCAGAGGCCCCCAAAATTAACTGGCAACGATGCTGTAGAAAGGACTCAAGTGTAAGACAGGAGGTTGAAAATTAGATGACTGTCCTACTTCCTTCCTACTTGAGGAACCAAGTATATTAGGAAATTGTGAAGAAAAATGTTCGAAAGTGATCTAGGTGAATTTCACACCCAACCTATTGAGGAGCAGAGAGAATCTGATAGTCACTCCGGTTTAAAATATTATGGAAACTCTTTCTCTATAAGCCTGTTAAGCTCCTTAGTTTATTGAGATGTTTTTACCCAAACGCAATATATCGGAAATGACCTTTTCATTTAAACATACAAAAAATGTTCAGATATTATTACAGCACAACCAGAATTGCTCATGGTCACACTGGGGGAAAATGAACAGCATAACAATATCTAGTGTGGATTTTTTGCCCTAAAAGGCAGTCTGCTGATAATTTGATGGGTTTGGGGAGAAGGGGAGTACAATAATAAATTCAGTTGTGTCATGGCTACAACAATTTTTGTTAGGTAAATTTCTAATTACAAATGGCAAAAGTGCTTCATGTGTCATGTCTATGACAGGATCATTTAAATATGTCACCCAGCTATAGCAAACAGATCCAATCAACAGTGGACATTGCAGTGATCTGGTACATTTCCTACTTGGAGGACAAAACTTGCACAAAATTGTTTTCTAAATGTTATCCACTTAATAAACAAGGACATCAAGCCACACAAGACACCCACAATTTCTGTAAACCCACTGAATCTCCAGGGGAATAGAAGGAAGGAAGGACTAGTCAGGATGCAAGTGGGAGAAGGCAAGGAAGAAATGGAGGGAAAAGTATACGAAGAACTAATTTATTAGTTCTAGGCTCAGGGATTTCACATATCTTATTAACTTTCCCCACAAACACGGAGCAGAAATAATCATCCTAATTTTATTTAATTAATTAATTTATTTTAAAAACTTCATCTTTATTGTTGAAAGTATTACAGATGTCTCCTTTTCCTCCCATTGACCCGTTCCTCCCCACTTTGCATATATGCATATAGGTTCTTCCCCTCTAAGAAAAGTTGTCTTTTCCATGCATCCATGTCTCTGGATGTATTTTGTTTGTCAGCTTATTTTGTTCACTAGATTCCACATATAACTGAGATCATGTGATATTTGTCTTCCTCTGACTGGCTTATTTCACTTAGCTTAATACTTCCCTGGTCCCTCCATGTTGCCCCAAAGGGTACAAGATCCTTCTTTTTTTTTTTTTTTTTTTTTACAGCTGTGTAGTATTCCATGGTGTAAATGTCCCACAGCTTTTTTATCCACTCATCTGCTGATAGGCACTTGGGCTGTTTCCAGATCTTAGCTATTGTAAATAATGCTGCTATGAACATAGGGGTGCATATATTCTTTCTGATTGGTGTTTCAGGTTTCTTAGAATATATTCTTAAAAGAGGGATCGCTTGGACAAATGGCAGTTCCACTGTTAATTTTTTGTACACTGTTTTCCACAGTGGTTGTACCAGTCTGCACTCCTACCAGCAGTGTACCAGGGTTCCCCTTTCTCCACATCCTCACCAGCACTTGTTATTTGTTGATTTATTTATTGATGGTAGCCATTCCGGCAGGTATGAGGTGATACTTCATTGTTGTTTTAATTTGCATCTCTCTGATGATTAGTGACGTTGAGCATTTTTTCAAATGTCTCTCGGCCATCTGTATGTCCTCTCTGGAGAACTGTCTATTTAGGTCTTCTGCCCATTTTTTAATTGGATTGTCTTCCTCTTGTTGAGTTGTATGGGTTCTTTGTATATTTTTGGAGATTAACTTCTTATCAGATGTATCATTGACAAATGTGTCTTCCCATATAGTGGGTTCCCTTTCATTTTGATGTTTTTTTCACTGTGCTGAAGCTTTTTAACTTGATATAGTCCCATTTGTTTATCTGTTCCTGTGTTTCTCTTGCCCTAGGCTATGTATCAGTGAAAATTCTGCTATATGGGATGTCTGATATTTTGCTGCCTACATCTTTTTCTAGGGTTTTTATGGTTTCACGACTTACATTTAAGTATTTTATCCATTTTGACTTTATCCTTGTGTATGTGTAAATTGATGGTCTAGTTGCATTTTTTTTTGCATATACCTGTCCAATTTTCTCAACACCATTTATTGAAGAGACTGCCTTTACTCCATTGTATGCTCTTGCCTCCTTTGTCTAATATTAATTGAGCGTAATGGCTTGGTTGATTTCTGGGTTCTCTGTCTTATTCCATTGATCTATATGCCTGTTCTTGTGCCAGTATCAGGCTGTTTTGATTACAGCGGCTTTGTAGTATAGCCTGATATTTGGTATTGTGATCCCTCCAACTTTGTTCTTCTTTCTCAAGATTGCTGCAGCTATTTGGGGTCCTTTTTGGTTCCATATAAATTTTTGGGCTATTTGTTCAAGATCTGTGAAATATGCCATTGGTATTTTAATAGGGATTTCATTGAATCTGTAGATCGTTTTGGGTAGTATGGGCATTTTAATGATGTTAATTCTACCAGTCCATGAACGTGGTATATTCTTCCACTTGTTTATGTCTTCTTCTATCTCTTTTTTCAATGTTCTGTAGTTTTCTGAGTACAAGTCCTTTAGTTCCTTGGTTAAGTTTATTTCTAAGTATCTTAATTTTTTTGTTACAATGGTAAATGGGATTTTTTTTTTTTAGTTTCTCTTTCTGAGAGTTCATTATTGGTGTATAAAAATGCCACCAATTTCTGGGTGTTAATTTTGTATCCTGCTACACTGCCGAATTCATTTATTAAATCTAGTAGTTTTAAAAATATATATTTTTATTCATTTCAGAGAGAGGGAGAAAGAGGGAGAGATAGAAACGTCAATGATGACAGAGTCATTGATTGGCTGCCTCTTGCAAGCCCCCTGCTGTGAATCGAGCCTGAAACCCAGGCATGTGCCCTGGCTGGGAACTGAACCAAGATCTGGATCATAGGTCGATGCTCAACCTCTGAGCCGTGATGGCTTGGCAAGTCTAGTAGTTTTTTGGTGGAGTCTTTAGGGTTTTCTATGTACAATATCTTGTCATCTGCGGATAGTGAGAGTTTTACATTCTCCTTTCTGATTTGGATACCTTATATTTTTTTCTTCTTGTCTGATCACTGTGGCTAGGACTTCCAGTACTATGTTAAACAAAAGTGGTGAAAGTGGACAACCCTGTCTTGTTCTTGTTCTTAGGGGAAATGGTTTTAGTTTTTGCCCATTGAATCTGATGTTTGCTGTAGGTTTGTCATATATGGTCTTTATTATGTTGAGGTATGATCTCTCTATTCCCACTTTGCTGAGAGTTATTATAAAAAATGGGTGTTGGATTTTATCAAATGCTTTTTCTGCATCTATTGATATGATCATGTGGTTTTTGTCTTTCAGTTTGTTTATGTGATATATCGCATTTATTGATTTGTGAATATTGTACCAGCTTTGCATTCCCAGAATAAATCCCACTTGGTCATAGTGTATGATCTTTTTAATATGTTGCTGGATCCAACTTGCTAATATTTTGTTGAGGATTTTAGTATCTATGTTCATACAGATATTGGCTTGTAATTTTCCTTCTTTGTATTGTCTTTATCTGGTTTTAGAATTAGAACAATGCTGGCCTTGCAAAAAGAGTTTGGAAGTATTCCTTCTTCTTGGAATTTTTGGATTAGTTTGAGGAGGATAGGAGTTAGTTCTTTTTTGAATATTTGGTAAAACTCCCCTGTGATGCCATCTAGGCCACAGCTTTTATTTACTGGGAGTTTTTTTTATTACTGCTTCAATTTCATCCGTTGTTATCAGCCTATTCAGGTTTTCTGTTTCATCCTTGCTCAGTTTTGAAAGATTGTATTTTTGTAGGAATTTGACCATTTAGTCCAGGTTATCCAATTTGTTGGCATATAGTTGTTCATAGTATTTTGCCACAATCCTTTGCAATTCTGTGGTGTCAGTTGTTACTTCATCTCTTTTGTTTCTGATTTTATTTGGGTCCCCTCTCTTTGTTTCTTGATGAATCTGGCTAAAGATTCATCAATCTTGCTTATCTTTTCAAAGAACCAGCTCTTGGTTTCATTGATCTTTTGTATTGTTTTTGTTTGTTTTTGTCTCTCTGTCATTTATTTTCGCTCTAGTCTTTATCTCCTTCCTTCTACTTACTCTAGGCTTTTCTTGCTGTTCTCTTTCTAATTCTTTAAGTTACTCAAAAATTTTCTTGTTTTTTGAGGTAGGCCTGTAGTGCTATGAATTTCTCTCTCAGGACTGCATTCGCTGTGTCCCATAGATTTTGGGTTGTTGTGTGTTCATTTTCATTTGTTTCCAAGAAGATTTGATTTCTTCCTTGATCTCATTGGTAACCCACTCATTGTTTAATAACATGCTATTTAGCCTCCATGTTTTTTAATGTTTTTGAGTGTTTTTATTGTAGTTGATTTCTAATTTCATGCTACTAAGATCCGAGAAGATGCTTGATATGATTTCAATCTTCTGGAACTTACAGAGACTTGTTTTGTGTCATAACGTGTAATCTATCTTTGAGAATGTCCCATGTGTACTTGAGAAGAATGTATATTCTGCAGTTTTGGGGTGAAATGTTCTATAAATGTCTCATCTAGGGCACTGTTTCCTTGTTGACTTTTTGTCTGGAAGTTCTATCCAGTGATGTCAGTGGGGTGTTAAAGTCTCCTACTATGATTGTATTGCTGTAAATCTCTCCCTTAAGTTCTTCCAGAAGTTTTTTTTTTTTATATATTTGGGTGCTCCTATATTGGGTACATATATGTTTACCAGAATTAAATCCTCTTGTTGGATCAATCCCTTTAGTATTATGAAGTGACCTTCTTTGTCTCTTGTTATGGCCTTCATTTTGGAGTGTATTTTGTCAGATATGAGTATTGCTACCCCAGCTTTCTTTTCATTTCCATTTGATGAAAATTTTTTTCTATCCCTTCACTCTCATCCTGTGTGAGTCTTTTGTTCTGAGGTGGGTCTCTTGTAGACAGCACATATATGGGTCATATCCACTATATTTCTTATCCATTCAGCTACCCTATGTCTTTTGATTGGAGCATGTAAGCCATTTACATTTAAGGTTATTATTGATAGGTACTTGTTTGTTGCCATTTTTATTCTTTATGCCTGTGTTCCTCTCTATATATATCTCTCTTCTTACAATGGGCCCTTTGGCATTTCTTGCAGTGCTTATTTGGTGGTAATAAACTCTGTTAGCTTTTTTTGGTCTGCTCTTTATTTCACCTTCAATTTTGAATGATAGCCTTGCTGGATAGAATAGTCTTGGATTCAGTCCCTTGCTCTTCATTACTTTGTATACTTTAAACTACTCCCTTCAGGCCTGAAGTTTTTCTATTGAGAAATCCAATGATATTCTAATGGGAGCGCCCTTGTAGGTAACTTTCCATCTCTCTCTTGCAGCCTTTAAGATTCTTTCTTTTTCTTTGACATTTGCCATTTTAATTATGATATGTCTTGGTGTGGGTCTCTTTGGGTGCATCTTGATTGAGATGCTCTGTGTTTCTTGAACTTGTGTGACTTTTTCCTTCACCAAGTTAGGGAAGTTTTCTGTCATTATTTCTTCAAACAGGTTCTCTATTCCTTGCTCAGATTCTTCTCCTTCTTGCACCCCTATGATGCAGATGTTGTTACATTTCATGTTGTCCCAAAGCTCCCTTAAACTCTCCTCCTGCTTTTTAATTTTTTTCCCAATTGCTGCTCTGAATGGGTGTTTTTTCCTACCTTGTCTTCTAAATCTCTGATTCAGTCCTTAGCTTCTCTTAGTCTACTGTTCATTCCTTCCAGGGTATTCTTTATTTCACCTATGTCATTCTTCATTTTCTCTTGATTCTTGTTCATTGTTTCTACCTGTTTGAGAACCCTTATAATCATTACTTTGAATTCTTTATCTGACAAACTGCTTGCTGCCATTGCATTTAGTCCTTTTCTAGTGATTCCTCCTTTTTTTTTCATTTGGGGGTTCTTTGTCTCCCCATTTTAGTGGTCCAGTGGTCCAGTAGTCCAGGGCACTGGGTGAGGAGTGGGGGCCGGGTGCTCCCCTGGTCAAGGGGGAAGAGTGTACCACAACCATGCCCCAGGTTCTCCTCCACTGGCCCCCTAATCCTGGCTGCTTTGGTAGAAGTCAGATCACTGCCAAGTCCTTCTCCCCTTGAGGAATCCTTTGGCCTTCTGGTTTCAGGTCCCCTTTTCTCATCCTCATTTTAAAAGGCAAAGTAGCATACTTAAAGCAGTTAAGTAACTTGCCCAAGGTACACAGTTAAGAAATGGTTGAATTCTAATCTAGCCAGGTATCTTTTAAAATCTTCTGTTTTTCTTCAGTTGAAGCCAATCCCAAGGTTTGAATAAAACACCATGATCTTTTTTACTACAGCACACTGCCTCCTACCATGTATTGAGTTTAAGAATATTTAGAAGGTATAAAATTTAGTAGCCTGCACACTGATTTTCAACCATCTTCTGCATACAAAGCCTTTGCCCTTATATTTTTATTTTATTACCCTACCCCTCAAACTCCGCAGGCCAGAATATCTTGTAGGTCCCCAGGAGGTGCCAGGCTATCTCAACTTCCTTGCCTTTGTACATTCTGTTCTGATTTCTTTCTTTACCTATTGTCCAGCTCCTACTTTTCCTTCACAATTAACTCAAGCCTAACTTTTCTAGAAAGCTTTTTTTGTCCATTTCAGGTAAGTAACTACCTTGCTTCTGCTATTCCACATTACCTTGAGGATACTTATATCACATCATTTATCATACTGCATTGTTTCTTTCTCTCTCTCTCTCTCTCTCTCTCTCTCTCCACTAGGCTGCAGCTTCTCTAAAGCAAAAACTTTAACTTGTTTTCACATTGTATCTCTCACATCTAGAGTAGTGCCTTAAATGTAGTAAGTACTTATAAATGCGGGAAGAATGAATGAATGAATAAATAAATAAATAAATAAATAAATAAATAAATAAATAAATAATAACAATGACAACAAATGAACAAATGAGGTAGGCAGGTCCAATTAAGTAATAGATAAACAAATTGCATGTGATCCTAAGTAAAAGAATGCAGGTGAATAATTTCCCAATAAATTATGGAATGTTTCATTAAACCACAAGTCTCTATTTTCTCTTTGTTAAAAGAAGAGCCATATCCTCTAACTAGATTTGGATCTCTTCCAAGTTGACCTTTTACCTTAGCACCAAGGCTGGTGCACCTAATATAGAGTGGTCCATTTCCTTTAGTATCCAGTATCCACATCTTCTAGGCTCTCTACTGAGAGAGACCAATGTAATTGCCTATTTGCACTCCAACAATGAACAGATGTTTGTTTGCTTTCCCTAATGTATGTGCCCTACCATTGAATTGCTTTGTCTTGCTTCCAACTATTCTCCTAGTTTATTTGCCTCTTGATCCAGACGCAAAACCAGAAAAAAACACAAACACATAACCACATGTAACATTTTTCAATTATTTTTTGTGAAACCTTGTGACTGCATTATTTCAATCAGAAGAACATTAGTTCTTTGCCCTTTGAAGTGAGATGAGTCACTCATAATTTAAAAACAATGCAACTGTGGACAGACAGAGTAGTGCCTAGAAAAGAATGCATGTAAGATGACCTGGATTCTTTCTAGTCTTGGCTGTACCACTAGTCAACTGTGACCTTGGACAAGCCACTTAACCTCTCCAGGCTTTAGTTGCTTCATCTGTGAAATTAGGAGATGGGGCTATATGATCCCTAAAGTCCACCTTTGCTCTTAAAGTATGTCTTGAACACATAAGCATGGATATAAAGTGGTTTCACTATAGTATAGAATCCTGCATTTTAAAGAATTACTGACTCACTCTAGGTACGGATCTATAAGCCCATTCTCACTGCTCCATCCCTCCATTTTTCTGGTTCAATGCATGTTTGAAACATGGGATTTACATTCAAATATGCCTGCTGGAAGGACATTGCTGGAGCCTGCAGCCTTGCTAATCTGGTCTAAATGCCCCAGACTGGCTTTTGAAGACCCTAATTTCTTCTGTACAAGCCATTGTATTGATCCTATGGGACAGGATACCTTCATCATTCACCTGATCCATGCCAACCTCCTAACTCATCTGACAGGGGTTTTTTGTCAAGATTGGGAAACTGTACATTATGGGGAGAGAGAAAGGAACTGGAACTAAGGGTTTTTCATAATCTATGAAATTCACAGTCTCAAGGAACTAATGAGTTATAGGTTGTAGGAATCAATGAGACATAAATAAGGGATAAGGGACTCATAGTTACCAGTAGGAGCAGTGGGCCAGAAACTAGGTAGATATGGAAATAAAAACCTGCAAAGCATATATACCAATGGTTAAAGAAAGAAAATGAAGAATTAAAGTCTGAGCAGTTAGAGAAGAACTTGATGGAGTCAAATTCTAAATGACAAGATGGTTGGTAAAGCCCTGAGCTAGTGGTTGGGGGCTAAGAGATTCTCCAGAATCTAAAACATAGGGAAAGGTAGACAGAAAAATAAATAGGAATTTTTGACGATCAACGAGACCTTGATTTTGATCTACACAAATACTTGCTACTAGGAAAAGAATCATTCCAGAGCATGCATATGTACCTAGATGAGTGAGGCCATCTGACTAGTCTGATCAGTTAAAAGTAACTGACAGTTAAATGTAGAGACTGACTATCCACCTGGCTTATGGAATACTGTGGCACCACAGTGTCAGGAACCAGTGTCACAACACAAAGAACCTTGGGAAAGAAGAGACAACATGACCACACTTTTATCCAATTTTCAAGGGGTCATCTCATCAACATGCAGAAAAAGTAGGTATTTGGGTCTCAAAGGCCAGATTTCCCTCAAAACCTCCCAAAAGGGGTGGGGGAAAGTTACCCTGGTCATAGCTTACTAAAGTGAGAGAATCTAGTTGAACATCAATGAGGAGCTGGCTATGCAAGTTATGACTGAGCTGATAGGACTGAAGCTAAAAGATAGAAGCAACTCCAAGTCCAGGAATGGAAATCACTTAGCAAATTTGTACCCACTTCCTACTTTCAGGTTTATGGCACACATTGCTACCTAATCTCAACACTCTTTCCAGAGAAACCTGGGAATAACTTCTCAATACAAAGTTCTTGACAGCCACTACTAATTGACAGATCAACATTGGCACATGAGATTTAAGTATATTTTCCTTGTATATTGCAATTGTTAGAGCAACTACAGCCCTCAATTTCATAAGGCCTCAAACAGAACTTTTTCTGTGTTGACCTTTCAACCTCAATCCCCAATGCCACTCTACAGTCTACAGATGCTGCCCTTGGCCCTGGGATTAAGAATAAAATCATCTTACTTGTGTAAGCCTGCTACATAAATTCACAGTGATTGACAGAGACTACTCAACCATGCTTCTGACTTACATTTTGTAGTTAACCCTTCATGACCCATAACGATGACCTTAAGATAATGTAACACGTAGCCAGCACCACTGCCCTGGTGGCCCGGGCACAATGGAGAGAGTCTTATGTTTTAATTCTGTAGGACCATTCCACATACCATTTTCCTGGGGAAATCATTCTTTAAAAAGTTATTACCTTCTTAGTAATTCTTCATATGAAATAGTCCCAGAGGCTGGTTGCAATGGCACTTCTCCAATTGAATGTATAAATCAGAAGGTTCACCTTTTAAAGATTTCCCCCTATCAAATAAAACTTTTCTTTTGGAGAAGATTTGCTTCTAGCTTCCTGGCCTGATTTACAAGCATTGTAAACATACTGAAATATACTCCTTTTTGATTTGAGGATTCTTGAACAAATGAAAACAGCTTTTTAAATAGAGCAGTGATAAATGCCCCTTTCCATGATTGTGCTGAAGAAAATTCACTAGTGATAAAGAAGCCTTATGTTTTCTAGTAAGTTTAAGGCACAGGAAGCATTTATTTTTCCCATGTTTAATTTAGATGAACCTTGATAATATTTGTCAGTTTAAAACTAAACCAAAAAGTAGATAGGTCATCAGAAAGATATCATGTAACTGATTTTTTAATCAAGGAAAAAAGATTATGAATTTTAGTATTTGAAAACAAGCTTTAAAGGGAAGTGCTTTTATTAAGAAGTATTTACATCTACAAATGCAAGCAGTTTTCCTTTTTGGGGAAAAAACTGTTCTGTTTCAAAGAATCAGAATTACTGTTTTAATTCATTGTTTTGCTTTTAAACAAAGTCTTATTTCTTCTCAAATAGATCCTGAGTGCTACAAGACTCTCTTCAAAAGTTAATGGTCCTTATAGATTTAAATCAGCAGTATCTTGAGGATGACTCAAATACTTTCTAAACAAGTATAGCAAACATTAATTGAAGCCCATTCAATTATAAAAGAATGACAGTAAGCTTTGAAATACTTTTTTAAATTTCTAGAGTAACAGTAACAATTGAAAAAATAATATCTGACAATCAGAAACTGACAATTTCTTATTTAAACTTTATGTAGGAGTTTATTTCTGGGCTCTCTGTTTTGTTCATTGCTTTATGTGTCTATTTTTACACCAGTATCACAGCCTTTGGATTACTAGAGCTTTGAAATCTAGTTTGAAGTCAGGAAATGTGAGGTCTCCGGTTTTGTTCTTCTTTCTCAGAATTTCTCTGGCTCTTCTTGGTCTTTTGTGGTTCCACACACATTTTAGGATTTTTTTTCTTTATGTGAAAAACGCCATTGGAATTTTGATAGGTATTTGCATGGAATCTATAAATGCAGTCAGCTAATATTTGACAAGGGCACTAAGAATATTTAATGGGGAAGGGATAATCTCTTCAGTAATGTTGTTGGGAAAACAAGATATACACATTTAAAACAATTAAATTGGACCCATATCTTACACCACTTGCAAAAGTTGACTCAAAAATGATTAAAGATTTATACATATGACCTGGGACCATAAAACTCTTAAAAGAAACATAGGGAAAAATTTCCATGACATTGGTCTTGAGAATAATTTTTTTCATATGACATTACCAAAAGTGCAAGTAACAAAAGTAGAAACAAACAAATGGGAAGCATTGAACTAAAAAGTTGTTTCAAGGCAAAAGAAAAAATCAACAAAATGAAAAGTAACCTACAGAATGGGAGAAAATATTGGCAAACCAGCCATGTGTCTGCTAGGGAGTTAATATCAAAAATATACAAAGAACTCATACAACTCTATAACCCCCACCAAAAAAATCAAATTTAAAAATGAGCAGTGGAACAGAATAGACATTTCTCCAAAAAAGAAATGCAAATGCCCAGCAGGTACATGAAAAGATGCTCAACATCACTAATAATCAGGAAAAACAAAAACAAAAAACACAACAAGTCAAAACTACAATAAGATATTGCCTCACTGATAAAATGGCTATCATCAAATAAAAAGAGAGAGATAACAAGTGATGGTGAGGATGGGAGAAAAGGAAACCCTTTTACACTATTGGTATGAATGGAAATTGGTGAAGCACTATGAAAAATAGTATTAAAAATATAACTATCTTATGATCCAGCAATCCTAGTTCTGGGTATATATCCAAAGAAAAAGAAATCAGGATATCAAACAGATATTTTCATTCCCATGTTTACTGCAGCATTATTCACAATAGCCAAGATAAAGAAACAATCTAAATCTAACTGTCCAACACGGATGGACCTTGAGGGCAACATGCTAAGTGAGATAAGTGAGAAAGAGAAAGAAATACTGCATGATCTCATTTATATGTGAAATTTTAAAAATCCAAACTCATAGGAACAGACAGTAAGATGGTGGTTACCAGGGGCTGGGGCTGGGGAAATTGGGGAGATGTTAGTCAAAGGGTACAAGCTTACAGTTAGATGATGAAGTTCGGAGATCTAATACACAGCATTGTGATTATAGTCAGCAATACAGTATTATAAACTTCAAAGATAAGATCTTAAACGTTCTCACTAAAAATGAAATAATAATTATGTGACGTGGTATAGATATTAGCTAATACTAAGGTGCTAATGTCATTGCAAATATATAAATGTATCAAATCAACACATTTTACACCTTAAACTCACACAATGTTATGTATCAATTATATCTCAATTGGAAAAAAAAACCTTTATTGTTTTAGAAAAGTTTTAGGTTCACAACAATACTGAGGGGAAGGTACAAAGATTCCCCATATACTTCCTGCTTCCACACATACATAACCTCCCTCATTATCAGCAACCCCCTCCAGAGTGGTACATTTGATACAACTGATGAACCTACATTGACACATCATAATCACCCAAAGTCCAAAGTTTACATTAAGGTTCCTTCTTGGTGTTGTACAGTCTATGGTTTGCACAAATGTATAATGTATCAATCATTATGCTATCATACCAAGTATTTTCACTGCCCTAAAAATCCCTTATGCTTCACTTATTCATCCTTCCTCCCTACCACCCAATCCCCAGCAAACACTGATCTTTTTACTGTGTCTGTAATTTTGCCTTTTCCAGAATGTTATATAGTTGGAATCATACAGTAAGTAGCCTCTTCAGATTGGATTCTTTCACTGAATAATATGCATTTAAAGTTCCTTCATGTCTTTTTATGGTTTGATAGCTCTTTTTTTTTAGCACTAAAAAATATTCCATTGTTTGGATGGACCACAGTTTATTTACCCATTCATCTACTGAAAGACATCTTTCCTGACTTGGCATTTATGAACAAAGATGCTCTAAATATCCACTTGCAGGTTTTTGTCTAGACATAAGCTTTCAGAACTTACATATTTTAAAAGTGAAAAATAATTGAAAGGCTAGGTTATGTAATAGGAAAATATTTGGAATACATCAGCTACATTGCTATTATACTTCTATTCAAATAATTTAATTTAAAAGTAACACAACTGAGACTCTTCAAAATTAAATGCCTGAACTAAGCTTTTTATTATAGAAATAAAATATAAGTGAGGTTTTCCAGAGTAGATGTCTAGTTACCTCAGCTATGCAAAGCAATAAGAATCCCAAAATAAAAAAAATCATGAAAATAACTAAGAAGCAAAAGTGCATAGTTTATAAGTTGTGTTTCACTGGCCAGAGAAAAGCTGTAAAATTTCTTACTACTCCAACCCCCATTACAGCAAATCTGAGAAGAGTAGGAAGGGAAGGAAAGAGGGCAGAGAAAAAAGAATGGAAAGAGAGAAAAGCAAAGGGGAAAGAGGATCTATGTTATAAAATCAGAAAGAGTAGCAAGCAACAGATCCACTGACATCTGTGACCACAAGAGAAGAGATAAGAAACACCAACTGGTGGTCGGGGGGCTTACAGCCAAAGGAGAAACTAATTCCTCACTAACAGTTGAATCATTGAGTTGGGGAATCAAAAGAAAAAAAATGAAAGAAAGAAAGAAGCATGAAATTGAAAGCAGTCACTCACTATAGGTTCAAACTGTATTCCAAACTGCAATAGTTTCCAAAGATTTAGTTGCCAATGCAAAATAATTGATATTTATAAACACCCTGAGTCAATAACATTTAAGAAAACTCCCTCTTCTCAAAGGCAATGAACCTTACAGTACATTTTAGTAAGAGTTCCACTATAAAAAAGCTTTAAAAAAAATGCTTGAGGGACAGAGTTTCAGTTCTCTGGGGGGAAATCACAAGTTCAAGACACTTAATACCCAGATCATGTAAGACAAGTGAATAATTATTCTACATAGAAGATCCTCAAGTTGTCAAATATTCTTTGAAGTAATGCTAATGGGTGAATATGGATGGAACTTTGGGGAGTTATTGGTGATACATTAGAGATAGTGCACCAGTGTTTAAGCATGAGGGTTCTGGAGCCAAACGGTCAGGGTCAAATCCTGGCTCTGCCACTGACTCAGCTCTTCTTTAATGACCTCATACTAAGTTACAGGTCATGTAAATTTCTTAATTGCTCTATGTCTCAGTTTCTTCACTTGTAGAATGCAGATGGCAAATGTGACCTACTTTATAGAGTGGCTGAGGGAATTAAATGAGATAAGACAGAAAAAGGATTATTAGCACGGTGCCCAGTACATGGTAAGCAGCCAATACGTGTTAGCAATTATTGTCATTACACGTCATTTGGACATGTCAAATAATTTGCCCACTTTTAGTCTCTCCTGATTCCAATCCTTGTTTATTCTCTGCCATCACACCAATTTTCTTACAACTAACCTGCTAAAAAACAAAGTTTGCTGACTAATATGTAACAATCCATTCTACATTTTTTTGTGTTGAAATGTAAGGCAGTTAACATCTTTCCACAGTTTGGTACCTTTCTCCCATAATTTATACTGATTATGTATCAGTATCATCATCCCCATTTTACAGACAAGGAAACTGAGGCTCATTCAGTTAAGAAGAATATTGCCCTGTGAAACAGTTTTACAGCTTCACCTCTAGATCAGCAACTTGGAACAAACCTTGAAATTAAAGTGTCGACAGTAACTTTTCGTCCCCAGATAGTACTGCTTCCTCTCAGTCCAACAAGAACTTCAAGCTAGGGAGGTGAATAAGAAAAAGGTCTAAAAACCCAAATGATTCTGTATTTTCCATTATTTTTGTACTCTTGGTGGGAGCTAGAAGGACTTGAAATTCTTTATAACCAACTTCATGCTTCCATACATGTAAGGACATAAAGGAGGAGAATGATTTGAGGTAAAGAAGGAAGGAACATGAAGAGGAGATGAAATGGAAAGAGAGACCAAAGAAAGACAAAAAGGGAAAAGAGGAAGGGAGAAGAGATGGATCCAAAAGCTTCCATTGCTGTCTGATGCACATTTTCTTTTGTTTTCTCAGAATAGGTAAAATGGCTACAAGCATTCCCCCCTAACAATATCTTTTATAAGAGGGCACTGGTGCACAGGATGACAAAGTGCATATAAGTGAATGTACCTCAGAGCAACAGAAAAGTCATTTCCCCCCAAGGCTTGGCGTTTGCTACTGAGTCCTCTTTATCCATTTCCCATCCTCTGCTATCCTGAGTATGCTCTGGGGAACTAGATTGCCTTATCTGTCATTATATTGAGATGAAGACTAAGCCCTTTAGCCCCATATTGAAAATAAAACAGGCCCGGGCTGGGTAGTTCAGTTGGTGGTTAGAGCATCCTTCTGATACACCAAGGTTGCAGGTTCAATCCCTGGTCACAGCACATAAAAGAAGCAAAGCATCAACCAATGAATGCATAAAAAGTGGAACAACAAATCGATGTTTCTCTCTTTCTCTTTCTCTCTCTCAAATAAAATTTTAAAGAATTTAAATGAAACAAAATAAATGAACCATAAATACTGCATTACCAAAGAAAGCTGGGCACCATAAACTATTATGTTTGATATTGTGGAACAATTTTACAGAACCTTTTCCTTTACTTTTATTTTTTAATATTAGGCAAGAGTTTCACAGTCACCTAACCAAACCCATGAAAGCTGTACTCATTGCTAGATCTATCTGAGGTCCTTTCTGAGCATTTTAACACATATCAATTCAATAGGCCTGAAAAAACAATAAATTGTTGTTTTCTTAGTTCATTCTTCAGAGCCACCAGAGAAGCCATCAGTTAGGTTTGAGCGAGGTTCTAAGTTGGAAATCAGCTCTGGTGGAAAACAAATACCACACCTAAACTGAGAAACTCTCAAAACTGCAATCTGGCCTTTGAAACTCCAAATGATCCTAATAGAAAGGAGGGGAGACTGTGATGACTAAATGAACCAATGTCATCGTATAAGCAGCATTCTTTTTTTATAAATTTATCTTTATTGTTGAAAGTATTATAGATGTCCCTTTTTTTTTTTCTCCCATCGATCCCTTCCACCCCGAATCTGCCCACACAGGCCTGCACCACACCACTGCCTGTGTCCATGGGCTATGCATATATGCATGTAAATTCACTGATTAATCTCTCCCTGCCCACTCCCCATCCTGCCTTCCCTCTGAGATCCCTCAGTCTGTTCCATGCTTCTATGTCTCTGGATCTATTTTGTTCATCAGTTTATTTTGTTCTTTAGATTCCACATATGAGTGAGATCATGTGATACTTGTTTTTGTCTGACTGGCTTATTTCACTTTACATAATACTCTCTGGGTCCATCAATGCTGTCCCAAAGGGTAAGAGATCCTTCTTCTTCACAGCTGCATAGTATCCCATAGTGTAAATGTCCCACAGCTTTTTTATCCACTCATCTACTGATGGGCACTTGGGCTGTTTCCAGATCTCACTCATATGTGGAATATAATGAACAAAATAAACTGATGAAGTTAAATTTATCAATATTTCTTTTTATGGATTGTGCTTTGGGTGTCAAATCTAAGAACTCTGTTTATCACTAGGTACCAAAGAGTTTCTCATTTATTTTTGCAAAAGTTTTAAAATTTACATTTTACATTTAAGTCCATGATCCATTTTTAGTTAATTTTTAAAATAAGTCATTAGACTTAGATCAAGGTTCATTTTTTGTGCCTATAGATATTCAATTGCTCCAGCACCATTTATTGAAGAGGCTACCTGGTAGCTCAGTTTGTTTTCACATCTTTCTCGAACATCAGTTGGCATATTTCTGTGTTTATTTCTGGGTTCTGTATTCTGTTCCATTTATCTATGTGTGTATCCCTCACCATACAGCTGTAATTATGGTAGCTATATAGTAAGTCTTGAAATTGGGTCTACTAATTCCCATCTATTTTTTAAATTGTTTTTGTTATTCTAGATCCTTTTCTTTTCCATGTAAATTTGTCTATATCTATAAAAAATATTGCTGGGATTTTGATAAGAATTGAGTTAAACCTGAATATTAATTTAGAAAAATTGACACCTTTATATATTGAGTCTTTCAATCCATGATAAGGTATGTATCTCTTATTTAGATCTTACTTAGATCTTTGATTTCTTTCAGCATTGTTTTGTAGTTTTCAGCATATAAGCCCTGAATATATTTTATTAGATTTCAACCTAAGTATTTTATTTTTTTGAGCAATTGTAAATATTAGATTTTAAATTTTGGTTTCTGTGTGTTCATTGCTAATAAGATACAATTAATTTTTGCATATTTATCTTGTATCCTGAGACTAGGCTGAACTCACTTATTAATTGTAGGAGTTCCTTTGTTGATTCCCTGAGATTTTCAATGTAGACAAATATGTCATCATCAACTAAAGAAAGTCTTATTTCTCCCTTTTTGATCCATATGACTTTTATTTCCTTGCCTAGCCTCATTGCATTGGCTAGAATTTATAGAACAGTGTTGAACAAGCATGGTGAGAGTGACCATCCGAGCTTTGTTTCTGATCTTAAGAAAAAATAATTCAGTCTTTCACCATTGCATATAATGTTAGGTGTAAGATTTTTGTAGACGCTCTTCATAAAGTTGAGGAAGTGCCCCTCTAATCCTGTTTTTCTGAGAGTTCATGAGTAGGTGTTGAATTTTATGTCTTTTTTGTGTCTATTGAGATAATCATGTGGTTTTTGTCCTTTATTCTAATAATATGTTGTATCATGTTGATTGCTTTTGTATATTGGACACACTTGCATTCCCGTAATAAAACCCATTTAGTCATGGTGTATAGTCCTTTTTATATGTTGCTGAATTTGGTTACTAGTATTTTAAGAAGGATTTTTGCATTTATATTCATAGGAATATTGGTTTTTAATTTTCTTGTTTTGTGGAAGAAAAACTTTAATTTGCATTGCAAAAAACATCTGTATGAAGTAGAAATTGGTTTCAATAATATTAGTAGAGAATATGTTCTAGAAATTGGAGGTAACTGGATGTAATATCCTGGCAGCATATTAATAGGACAGTCCCTGATGGTTAGGTTGAGTCCAACACCTAATGAGGACAAAAGCCTTGTCTGTGGGAAATTTTAAATGAAACCTGAAGAAATATTACACTGTGCATAAACCAAATTGAATTGTTGTCACAAGTGTTGTAAAGTTTCATATAGTAAAAGTTTTTTTCTACATGTACTTAAATTTCACAGCAAAAGTGACATAGGATACCTAAATACCGAAGAGAGCATTCTTGCAAGATATCTAAGTTATTGATATAATAATGCATACAATTCAAAATGATTACACTACCATTACATCTAGGGTTTTCTGCAACTACAAGGTGGTGGTTATGGAAAGCATGGCCCCTGGTATCAGTATCTAAAAAGCAGCCACCACCTTCTTTTATGTGTGTTTCCTATTTGTGTTTTTTCTTCATTTTTCTTAATCAACTTCGCTGCTGTTGCTGCTTCTTAGAAAAACCAGTAAAAACAAAGTTGTAATCATTGAACATAGCACTCTGGCAATCAAGACATTTAAAACCTTCAGTCTTCTGGGGCGAAGAAAGCACTGTGCGACATTTAGAACTCTGGTTTACAAACAAGGTGATCACAAATTTTCCTGGCTTGAAGACTTCCACAACTTTCCTGATCAGGTCATCATAGGAGGTCTGACTTGAGTTTGTTTCAAAGCTAACATAAGAAAATTATGGTTCTACAGTGATGTGAATAGTCCAATAAGTTCCATCCGATGTTATGCCGTTCATCGAATACCCACAAAGAATGAACATTGTGGCATCAATGACAGAACCTGGTATCAGGTCACAAATTCCACTCTCACAAGTGACATCCTTTGCAGTAACACCATCTTTTATGTAGAACTGGTCCATAACTGCTGGGTCAAGCTCACTCATGAGAATTTCCAGGGTTTGATCTGACTGATTGATTACCCTACTCTCTGGGAAATCCAAAGTACACAAGTACCAACAGTTAGAATTCATACATCCCATACAATATGCTGCTCCATTTGGGAAAACTGCATCAAGAAACTGTTTCTTCCTGGAAATTCTGGTGTGGGTACCCTTGGTGAGAAGGCTTCTTGAAATTCTTATGAGAATAGAAGCTTTGAATTGAGTCAAACCCACTGTAATCCCCAGCAAGTTTCAACAGGGGAACCAGTGCTTTCAGCAAGAGGGTGGTACCACATGTCTTCAAAATGAAATGTTTCTTGGAGAAAAACATGCTACTCTCACTAAGTACATAAGCTTCCTGTTTTGTCAGTTTTTGTCACACTTATGATTGAATATTGCACATCCTTCAAAATTACGTCCCACTAGGATCTTGGGATGGTGCAAAGGTCCTCAGATCCTTGATTTGCATCAGGTTGCTGCCTGGAGAACCAAACCTCCAGTAGCTTCTCGGTACTTTTGAAAAAATGTGCAGCTTCCATCACCATGAGACTAGCGAACAACCAACCATCACAGAAAATCAACTAAATTAAATCTCTTCTCCAGCTGCTGCTGCGGATTGTTCCAGCTGTTTTAGGTTCCTTTTTTTCTTTTTCTTTTGCTATAATTTTATATTAACTTTTTTTTTTTTTTTTAAAAAGGATTAATAAAGTTTTCCCGGCTTTTTTTGTGTGAGTGAAGGTTGAACGTGAGTCTGTTGGAAATAGAGGCAGATATAGTTCAGTCTTTTGAAGTCCGCTGTTCCCCTGTTAGAGAGAGCAGAGCGAGTGCTAGCTAATGTCGCCGGCCATATTGTGGAAGCCGCTAATTTTCTTTATTTGTGATGTCTTTGTCAAGTCTGGGTATCAGGGAAATACTAACTTCATAGCATGAATGGGTAAGTGTTCTGTCCTCTGTTTTCTGGAAAGGATAGTGTAGACTTGGTCTTAATTATGTAAATATTTAATAGAATTCTCCAGTGAAACCATCTAGAACTGGAATTTTCCGTTTGGAGAGTTTTCTTTTAATCATGAATTTACTATCTTTAACGGTTATAGGACAATTTAGATTATCTATTTTATCTTGATTGAGACTTTCTAGCTTTTGGTTTTCAAGGAATGGGTCTATTTTCTAATTTGTCAAATTATGAGCACCAAGTTGTTCATAGTATTCTTTTATTATCTTTTGAATAGCTGTAGGATCATTAATAATATCCCCAGCTCGTTTCTGATATTGATGATTTGTATATTTTCCATTTTTATTTTTGTCATCTTGCTAGAGATTTGTCGGTTGTTTTGATTTTTTTTCAAAGAACCAGCTTTTCATTTCATGTCATCAATTCTTCTCTATTGTTCTTCTATTTTCAATTTAATTGATTTCTGCTCCTATCTTTACAATTTCCTTCCTTCTTCTTGCTTTAGGTTTATTTTCTCTGCTAGTTTCTTGATGTATAAACTTAGACTATTAATATGAAACCTTTCCTTTTTTCATATCCTTTTTAAAATTCCACTTGAGGCTTCCTTTATGATCCATAATGTATTTATATTTGTGCTATTTAATTTCCAAGTGGTTAATGATTTTTCTTTGCCTATATGTTATTGATTTCCTATTCAAGTTGGTTGTGGTCAGAGAACAAACTCTGTATAATTACAATTTTTTCACATTTCTTGAGATTTATTTTACGATCCAAGGTATAGTATATCTTGGTATATGATCCATAGGTGCTTGAAAAGAAAGTGTATTTTGTCATTTTGGGGTGGAGTGTTCTATATATGTCAATCATATATAGATTGTTTGTTTTGTTTATATATATATATATATATATATATATATATATATATATATATATATATTGCTTCTTTTGTTTAGATCTTTTATAACCTTGCTGATTTTCTGTTTAGTAGTTCTATTAGTTGCTGAGATTTGGGTTTGAATTTCCATACTACAATTGTGAATCTGTCTATGTTTCCTTTTAGCTCTATCAGTATTATGCCATGTGCCTTTTTTTTTTTTTTTAATATATCTTTATTGATTTCAGAGAAAGGAAGGGAGAGGGAGAGAGAGAGATAGAAACATCAATAATGAGAAAGCCATTGATTGGCTGCCCTCCCGCACACCCCCAACTGGGGATCGAGCCTGCAACCCGGGCATGTGCCCTGACCAGGAATCGAACCGCAATCTCCTGGATCTTAGGTCAATGCTCAACTGCAGAGCCACACTCGGCCAGGCTGAATCTTCTTGACATGTCAATCTTTTTATTATAATGAAATGCCCCTTTTTGTTTTATATATAATTTCCAGAGCTTTTACTTGTTCTTAACAAGAGGAATAGGGAAAAGTATGTTTATTCATTGTCTGTAAAATAGAAGTCTCAGAACTTATTTTTAAACATAAATAAGTTGAATTAACTTAAACTATAGGTTATCTCAAAAAAATCAGTAACCATTTAATTTGCACTGGTTGTTTTCAAGGTAACTGAAGAAGGAAATCTACTATTTAAAAAAAATCAGTACTACAGGAGTATTCCCAAAGGTGCAGAAAGAGGTATGTCCAAGGCTTTCATGCACAGATTTTTGTAAATTTCAACAAAAATGAAAAATAATCTAAATATCTGTCAGTGAATGATTGATTAAATAGTTTATGGCACATAAATAGTTTATATTGAGTCAGCATGCAAAAATGCAGATAATATTTAATATTTTAAATATTTAAAAATATTAAAATAATTCCAGAAGAGTTTGTTACTAGTTTTTGCCTTGACTCCCACACCAATTATACCCCTCTAGCACTCTGGCCATCTTGCTCCCTTCCCCAGGACACCTTGAAGCTATACACGGTCTAACAACTAAAGGCTTAACACTTGCATAGTGGGGGCTTCAGGGTCATGCTTTACCATTATGACTGGTGCCCATTCTGATTGGTTGGAGTTCATGTCCTACCAGATATTAAATATTCTGTATATCACTCATTGACCCATACATACCACAGAATATCATACAGCTATTAAAAATCAATAAGGGGCTCCAGGCAAGTATGAAAGATTGAACAAATACATTTCTCTCTATACCTAAAACCTCACTAAAACGACAACAAAGACTTTTAAAAGTCTTAAAACCCAAAGGGACAAAGAGAATACGAGAGGAGATGACAACAGAAGAGAAATGTCAACACCAGTTTTGTAAGATGAAAAGCAGATGGACAGGTGGTAACTGACTTAGCAGAGTAGATAATACTGAAACCAAAGCCTGAAACTGGGGAGAAGCCAAAAAAAGAAAAAAGAAAAAGTAGGCAATCCATGCTGCAGAACCTCAAAAAGTTTTGGATTTGGAAGCACTTCGAACCTCCAGAGGTAGGGGTGTGGGTAGGACTGAAGACAGAATGACAGATTGGCAGTTGGTAAGAGGAGTTCATAGCTCCTCCCCCTAACTTCACTTGTGCACTCCACAGAGTAATTTCCATTTGACAATGTGTGTAGAACACTGGGAAATTTTTCTTACTGAAAACATTTATATGGCTAAGAACTGGAGTGAGTTGCCACACTGAAAGTGAGGATTTAATGTCTGCACACTAAATAATGCAATCTTTCATCTCTACCCACTCCTTTTGTATACCTCAAAATACCAGCAGCCAGGCTTATAACACTTCATAAGAAATTGCAATATTCCTTGATGTGGAAACTAAATTGTCCAATAGAAAATACCTAAAAACACTGACACTTTGGAGAATGTGAGTTGCAGCCTTCTCAACTTACAGGGAAATGTACTACATAAAAGTGCCTATGCATATACAAAGAATTTCTAATCACCTTCTCAGTCTCTTACTATTATATAAAAATGAGCCATCAAAACCAACACATCAAGGAAAGAGAGACAAAAACAATAGAACATAAAAACTGAGCTTGCAGGAAACAGAAAATGTGAAGAACAGAAGAATACTTTTTTAAAAATTTATATTTCAGAAAGATGAGAATATAGAGCATTCATTAACAATTGGCTATATAAAAAAAGAACATTCAGAGACCAAGAAAATGTTTTGGAATTTTAAAGTAAGACAAAATATAGGTGTGTTGGAATATAAATTGGAAGAAACCTCCTGGAAACTAGGATTTAAAAACAACAACAACATAGGGAGAAGAGATGGCCTGAGGATCAATCCAAGGTGTCCAACATCTAGATATGGAAAAAAGGAAATTATCCAAGAAATAATGCAAGGACATTGAAGTACATAAGTTTTCCAACTGAAAGGGCCTACCGAATGCCTTGTATACATCACACAAGGGCACACCATAAGGAAATTTCAGAGCACCATGGAATCAAAGTGGCCCTGTTGCCTTAACAGCAGCACTGGAACCTAGAAAGCAATGAATCATGCTTTCAAAAGTTTGAGGGAATTATTTGCAACCTAGAACTCTAAACCCAGCCCAACTTAGTGGTGGAATAAAGGCATTCCAGAAATGAAAGACCTCAATTAACATTTTGTCTCTCAAAGACAAATATCACATGATCTCATTTATATGTGGAATCCAAAGAACAAAATAAACTGATGAACAAAATAGATCCAGTGACACAGAAGCATGGAACAGACTGATGAATCTCAGAGGGAAGGCGGGAGGTGTGTGGGGGGGAGGTAATTAACCAAAGAATTTATGCATACATGCATAATCCACAGACACAGACAACAGTGCCGTGAAGGCTTGGGTCAGGGGGGTGGGGGCAGGGTGGAGGGGGGTCAATGGGGAAAAAAGGGACATCTGTGATTTTTCCAACAATAAAGATAAATTAAAGAAAACATTTTTTCTCAAATACACTTGCACAGAAAGTTCTTGGAGGTTGTGTTCAATCAAAATAAAGGAGTAAACCAAAACAGAGATAGAATATGTGGAAAATAGTATTGAGAGTTTTCAGGGCTTTCCCCAGGAAGCTGTGGAACCTGTACAAGGCTCTGTCCTACTGGTGGTTCAACCAGGTATAAATTATTTTAAAGAGCACAGTTTGGTGGGAAACATTAAACGGGATTGCTTTGGTTGAAGGGTAAAGCACCAAGAATGCTAGACAACAAGAAGTTTTCCAAGGAAAGCTTTTCCAAAAATGTCTTGCCACCTAAGGAAATTTGAAAGGAGGAAAACGTTAGAGAAATGTCTTTTCACCACCTACATAGAACACATCCAATTCAAGGTAGTTTTGAAAGTTACTCTGGTGGATGGATGGCAGAGTGGAAACCAGGCAGTCTAATCCTATCTAGAAGTCACAGGTATAGGCTGACTTACATAAAAATGAGGAATCAGGTAAAACTGGTATAAGCATCTGCTATTTCTCTTTTCCCTGCCTGCACTCAGATTCCTTATCTCAGCATGCTTCCCTTACCTAGCTAAAACTTACCATTACTTTAAGCCAGAGGTGAGGAAACTTTTTTCTGCCAAGAGCCACTTGGATATTTATAACATCATTTGTGGGCCATACAAAATTATCAACTTAAAAACGAGCCTACTATATTTGGTAAAACATTTAATTAATTCAACCAGAATGTTATGGCTGGAACTGCATCTCTTTGGTGATGCCTTGGCAGGGCCAGAACAAATGATTTTGAGGGCCATATATGGCCTGTAGGCCGGACGTTCCCCACCTCTGCTTTAAGCAAACTTGTCCTCCCTCGATATAAACCAATACCAAAACTTACAAATCTGCCATCCACCTTAAGCAATCTTGGTCTTGCCAGTTCCTTTCGGCTAATTATCAGAGGTCTGTTAAATTAATTTGTGCCAATATGTTAATGACAAATAACAGATTTATTTATTACCCATCCAGAGGTATTCGCATTTCAACAGATTACTCATAGACATCAAAGAACTAATTTCAAGAGAGCTGGTGAAGGGAATATTTTTTTAAATGTAGGAGTCTTCAACTCTCATAATATACACAACCACCTAACTCACCTATGGGCAAAACTAGCTGGAAATCTGTGTCTGAAATTATGCCAATGCATTTTTGGGGACCTGGTTATTCACATAGTCATGGTGAAACTAAACTGCCTCCCAAAATAGTAAATAGATCAAAAAAGTAGAAATGCTTTTCAGATTATCACATGGTTATTCTGGCTTGGGGTGAGGGAAGCCTCGAAATCATTTTAAACATGATCCAAGAGCTGTTAGGTTAATAAATTTGCTACTAAAATGTTCCCCAAATTTAAAAGCCAATACGTTTAGAATTAAAGCACTGGGAGATGATCACGTCCACTTAAAATTGCTTTATATCAAGATAATATTCTGTAATCTGATATAATGAAATGTATCAAAGAAATATAATGTTATTATGATAGAAGTCACAAAGGAATTGTATACAATCAACTCATTTATATTGGTAATCATAATCACATTAAAACATGTAGGCCAACTTAACTCGAAACAGAATCATGCCCAAAATAACACTTGAGTCATATCAGGTCATTCTGAGCACAAATATACTGGACAATTCCATAACTTTGAAATCTAAGGACAGTGATAGGGGACCGAGGGATTTCAGTAAACGCAGCTAGTACATATCTCATATTTAGAGCTATCAAATTCGCATTGTGAACTTTAGCACAAATCTCACTGCAACGCAGGGGGCATATTCTAATTCTGGTAATAGCATTTACCAACCTGTTCTGAGAACTTCAGTTAAATCATATCTAAGCCAAAGTATAAAATCTAAGTTAGGGTATAAGAAAGAACATGAAAATACATTTAGATATATAAGATGAGGATATTATTTCAATACTTTGCAATGTACAATGGGGCCAGGAACTCACTTCAGTATGCTGGGTGGAGTGGCAAGAGCCCAATACAAAATGCCACAGTCTCTCAGGGGCAGGAGGCAACGATGCCATGACATTCCACAAATGTCCTTTCACACAGTAAAAATATTTTTGACAGTCACTCTGCCCAAACCTTCTTATTCGTAACACTGTCAGCTGGCATATCACTCACAGTGACAGGAAAGGAGAGAGGTAAAGATGATTGTGGTAAAGAAAACGGTAGGAGTTAAGTCACTGCATGGCAAACAAGGAAGATGCACCTGAACTACCCATTCTTGCACAGATGGCTGACACACTTCTGTCTCAAAGTGCTAAGGTAGAAAATAACCCCTGAGGCAAATGGGTAGTCCCAATAGTCAAATGGTCACAATTCAAAAGAAAGGCTGGAATCCAGTTAAGTCGGAGTGTAAAAAAAATGTTAACTCTTGAAGGGATCTTGGTGGTAGGGGCACTTCATCCAGTAACTTTTTTGCAGGGAGCATGATAGCCTAGTTTCAAATTAAAACATAAACAGTTTAGTAGGTTAAACAATTCAAAAAGACCTATTTGATTTAGGGGTCCAGCTAGAATTCACTGCTCATCCCCCATAGCCACCACAGCTATCTTTAAGACATCCCTAAGGAATTCCAGGACTCTTCACCACATCCTTGGATAATGACATCTCCAAGCCCAAAATTATTCTGCCCAAGGACTCCTGTGATGAGTGTCAATCCAGATTTCTTCCCAAGTATCCCAAGCCTAGGCACCATTGTCAGAAATATATCACCTGCCTCATATCTATCCTGTGCCCCCCCCCCTTAGTTTCACTGAACAAGCACTTGACGTTATCTCTAATTCACTTAGCAGCTTCAGCAAATCAAAAAAGCTTTACTGTAATGAAATACTTAGGAATTTAGCCTATACATGAATGTAAGTTATGTTTATTTCAAAAAAGTGTTCACAATGTTAGACACCAAACATGGTCAGTCTTAAGTATAAGGTACTTGCTACAGTATTTACTTTTATGTCCTGGCAAAGTTGGTTACCTGACTCAATGTAAGCTTTCAAAAGCAAAATATGTTTGCCTTTTTTCTGACTAGCATATAAATTGACATTCTGTGGCATTTTCAGAAATGATCCATGATGTGCAAACTAAAACAGAGCTTTTTTCAGTATGTATAAAATAGATGTTTCTTAAGAACTTAATTGTCATTGTAGAAAAAATATCACCAAAATATTCATTGCATATTTAGTCATACTAAGCTGTGAACTATGTAAAAATATAAGTGTGACTAGCTGTGAAGCTTATAGTCTTTATTTATAACAAACCCCAGAGTCTTGCATTTAAGTACCTTTGTTTCAAGAGGAGAAAAAAAATTGAATAGGTTTCCCTTAGGGCATCTTAATGACCAAAACAATCTCATTGTTTCATTTCAAACTCTGTTCATAAAAGGTGGCAATAGATCAAATCCAGACAGATTTTTCCCCCTTGCCATGAACATGTAATAATGGACTCTTAAGACACAGAATTGATTTAATGGATTCTGCCTTTGCCTCTACTCTCGTGTGTGCCTTCTGAATGACCCTCACTTGGCCTGTGGTCAGGAACTTTACAACCACAGGAATTACTTTTCTCTGGAAGCTGACCTTTCTTTGTTTGGGATTTGTTTTTAAACAGCCTGAGAGAAGTTTGTCATCCTTCTGCTCTAGGTTCTTTTCTTTCTTTCTGTTTTTAAGCAGAATTGATTTTTCTCATTAGGTCTGTTTGTTTTTTATTTTAAATCATTTTTATTTTTCAATTACAGTTGGCATACAATATTATATTAGTTTCAGGTGTACACCCCAGGGATTAGACATTATATAACATACTAAGTGATCATCCCTATAAAACTTGTACCCATCTAACACATACATAGTTATTAGAATATTATTGACTATATTCTCCATGCTGTACTTTACATCTCCATGACTATTCTGTTACTACCAATTTGTATTTCTTTTTTTTTTTTTTTAATATATCTTTATTGATTTCAGAGAGAGGAAGAGAGAGGGAGAGAGAGAGAGAGAGAAACATCAATGATGAAAGAGTCATTGATCGGCTGCAGCCTGCAACCCGGGCATATGCCCTGACCGGGAATCGAACCCCAATCTCCTGGATCCTAGGTCGATGCTCAACCGCTGAGCCACGCCCAGCTGGGCCCAATTTGTATTTCTTAATCCCTTCACTTTTCTCACCCATCCCCTCAACTTCCCTCCCATCTGGCAACTGTCAAAATGTTCTCTGTATCTATGATTCTGTTTATGTTCTGCTTGTTAATTAATTTAATTTAATTTTTTTAATATATCTTGATTTCAGAGAGAGGAAGGGAGCGGGAGAGAGATAGAAACATCAGTGATGAGGGATTCGTCATTGATCGGCTGCCTCTTGCACACCTCTGACTGGGAATTGAGCCCACAACCCAGGCATGTGCCCTGACCGGGAAATGAACCTCGATCTCCTGGATCATAGGTTGATGCTCAACTGCTGAGCCACTCCAGCCAGGCCATTTTATTGTTCATTTTTTAAATCTTTTTTTTTTTTTTTTTTAAAGAAGACCATTTATTTCTTGTAGTACTGGTTTGGTGGTGATGAACTCCTTTAGATTTTTCTTGTCTGGGAAGCTCTTTATCTGACCTTCAGTTCTAAATGATAGCTTTGCTGGACAGAATAATCTTGGTTGTAAGTCCTTGCTTTTTATCACTTTGAATATTTCTTGCCAGTTCTTTCTGCCCTGCAAAGTTTCTGTTGAGAAATCAGCTGACAGTCTTATGGGAGCTCCCTTGTAGATAACTAACTGCTTTTCTCTTGCTGTTTTAAGATACTCTCTTTGTCTTTAACCTTTTGCATTTTAATTATGATGTGTCTTGGTGTGGGCCTCTTTGGGTTCATCTTGTTTGGAATTCTCTGCACTTCCTGGACTATTTGTATGTCTATTTCCTTCACCAGGCTAGGAAAGTTTTCACTCATTATTTTCTTAAGTAAGTTCTCAATCCCTTGCTCTCTCTCTTCTCCTTCGGCATCTCCATAATTTGAATGTTGGGACACTTGAAGTTGTCCCAGAGGCTCCTTATCTTGTCTTCAATTTTTAATTCTTTTTTTCTTTTGCTGTTTTAATTGGGTGTTTTCTGCTTCCTTATATTCCAAATTGCTGTTTTGATTTTCCACTTCATCTACTTTACTATTGATTCCCTGTAAATTATTCTTCATTTCATTTAGTGTATCCTTTATTTCTGACTGGTTCTTTTTTTATAGTTTCCATGTCCTTTTTTATGCTTTTGAAGTTCTCTCTAAGTTCATTTACTCTTACTCTAATTTCATTGAGAATCTTTATAACCAGTGTTTTGAACTCTGCATCTAGTAGATTGCTTGTCTCCATTTTGTTTAGTTATTTTTATGGAGTTTTGTTCTGTTTTTTGTTTTTTTTAATTTGGGTCATGTTTATTTGTCTCCTCATTTTGGCAGCCTCCCTGTGTTGTTTCTATGTATTAAGTAAAGCTGCTACATCTCCCAGGCTTGGTAGAGTAGCCTAATGGAGTAGGTGTCCTGTAGAGTCCATTGGCACTCCAGGTATGCCTGCCCCCCTCCTTGTATGCTGTGTACACCCTCCTGTTATAGTTGAGCCTTGATTGCTTTTGGCTTGTCAATGGGAGGTACTTACCCCCAGGCTGATCGGCTGCAAGGACTGGCTGTGACCACTGTGGAGGATCAGATGTGCAAGGCTCACCCCATGGAATAGGACTTACTTTAGTGGGGTTCTTATGCCAGCTGAGTGTCACTTGTGGAGGTAGTTGGGTGGTGTTTCAATATGGTATAAAACTGTCCACCAGGTGCTCTAGCTCTGGTCCCTCCCAGAAGGTGCAGGCCAAGGTCATTCATAGCCTGTGTTCTGCCTTGGGCCACATGGCATGAGCTACATATAGATCTGCAGATGGCTGTTACTTGTGCTGGGCCTAGAGATGTCCAGGAGAGACCAGGCTGTGAACCAAGGCTGGCTACTGCTAATGCTGGGCCTAGGGCCACTTAGCAAGAGGTACAGGGCACGCTGAGGCCAGATACTGCTTGTTTAAGAGATTTTACTAAAGTTCAAAGCATGAGGAAAGAGAGGCCTTTTGTTTGGTAAAGCCACAAGAAAGGGCTTTGGTGGTCCAGCAAGTTGGGTGGGGTGGTGTCTCAGGGAATCACCTGGGTGTTCCCACAATGAAAGCCAGGTTGATGGAGACCCAGATATGGCACACTCCTGCCAGCTTTGTGGAGGTGTGGGGCCACAGAAAAGGAACAACGGCCTCTGCCAGCACTTCTATCTGAGAGAAAGCTGCCCCTCCAGCTCTCACCCCAACACCAGACATGTCAGTTCCTCCCCATATATCACTGGTTCCCTTCAAGCTGCTGCCCAAGCACTGGAGCTTGGAGGGAAACCCTAACTACAATTTTATAATGCCAACAAATTTTTACACGCCCATTAAGTATAACAATTTCTAACAATGTTAATGTTTCTTCATAACCACATTTGTCATCTATTGAAATTATAAAAAGTCACCTAAGCACTTGTTTATTCAATCTATTTTTGTTAACACATAAATAGCTAGATTGCAAAAAGAAGCTGGTGATGAAAATCCACATAAAGAGAGTTGGTTAGTGTGGTTGGGTATCATAGAAGTTCCTTCTCAACTCTTTGATCCATTCCTTCTTTGACTAGGCTGTACAGAACTGAATCCAAAGTTAATTGGTCAAAAAGTAATGGTGCCCCTCATTACCTATTCATAGATATACATGAACAAAATATAAATAATATGTAAACTTAGCCTTCAAAATAGAAGCTAGTTAACAATGCAACTTTCAGTAAAGTATCATATTTAACATATTTCATAGACAAAGATAAAGAAGCATGTTGTCACATTTTATTAGCTTGTGAAATATTATAAAATCATATACATAATTCCTTAAAGAGAACTACCATGGGTGTAGTGTGGGTACAACAAAACATGGTAGTTTGAGATAATTTTTTTTAAAAAAATATATCTTTATTGATTTCAGAGAGAGGAAGGGAGAGGGAGAGAGAGAGATAGAAACATCAATGATGAGAGAGTCATTGATCGGCTGCCTCCTGCATGCCCCCGACTGGGGATAGAGTCTGCAACCCGGGCATGTGCCCTTGACCGGGAATTGAACCCCGATCTCCTGGATCCTCGGTGGACGCTCAAATGCTGAGCGGCACCCGGCTGGGCGAAATAATTTTTTTTTTTCTTTCAAGGGTTAATTTGGTTATTTGGACAAACTTCTCACTAGCCAGAAATTATTATCTAACTTCTTTCAATATCAGTACTTGTAATTATATATACATTTGCCCATTTAAGTCTGTCTTTCCCAGACTGAAAGCTTCATGAAGGCAGATAATGTGTTTATTTTGTTGTAACAATGTAATATCTAGTATGGAACTTGGCACATGGTAAGCAATTAATAGATATTTAGCCTTTAAATAAATGATAAGCATATAATTTTTGGCAAATTTTATTGTTTTTATTAAATAGAAAAAATAACACAAAATTAGCCATCATAAAGTAATGACCTGATTTTATCCATAGCTACAAACTTGAGTGCAACTGTAGAATGTTTTTAAAAGAAATAAATATAATTTTAAGTAGAATAGACATTAAATATTTTTTGATACATTGATTTACAGAAAGAAATAAAATGAAAGGCTTTTAAAAACGCTTTCTCTTCAATATAGTTCTTGTTGGTTGAGAATAATTGCCTTTTCCTATACAGTCTTAATTTCATATATTGTAAATCAATTTATTTTGAAGGCACATATATATACATTGCAGATTAAAGCAAAGGATTACTTTACTTTTAAAATGAAGTTTGCCAAAAGATGACTATGATGCTATATTAATAGATGTGCTAATTGTAGTAACTACCCTAAAGAAATAGAACCTTGAAATCACATTTTAAAAGATTCTTTAGATCAGAGGGTAGAAATGGTGAAATACCTTCATTATAATCTGAAACGTACAGAAAGGAAATCCAGTGGTAGTGAGAACCTTCTAAATATTTAAGGCTATCTGCCAAAATAAGCAATTCCAACTCTTGCTGCATATACATTCACTAAAGAAGGAGAAGGAAGCATTAGAAGAAATCCTTGCCCATGAAAACTATGCCCACTAACTTTTCCTAGGAGCTTACACACTGTCAAGGACTCTGACTTGCTGGCAGTGCTCCCTTCAAAACAATCCAGGAGCCCAGCAGGAAAGCAACAGCTGCCACAACACAAATCCTTTTATCACTGTGCTAACACACGTCCAAATGGCACATACCTGAACTTCTATTGAAACATAATAAACTCTATATTACGATTTTGGGTCTCTATAGTTTGTTACATTGATTTGTTCAAAAACATTTGTGCACCTGTACCATACTATTTTAGCTATTGTAGTTTTTGAACCAGTTTTTATTATTTGTTAGAGCAAGCTCTCCTCATTAGTCTTCTTTTTCAGAATATATGTTATTCCTTTTTCAGAATATATTCTATATTTTCTTTAGGATGGAGTTTAGAATAACTTCATCAAAGTATGAAAATAATCTCTGGGTTTTTTATTTTAAATGTTATTAACACCATGCATTAATTTCAGAGGACTTAACAACTTGAAAAGTTTTGTATTCTCATCCATTTATCAAGTGTTTTTTGTAAAGTTTTGTGGTTTTCCTAATATAGGTCCTGCATATTTATTGCTGAGGTTATGCTTATATTTTTTTTTATGTTTTGGTGGTACAGCAAATGGACTCTCCACTGTGTTTTATAATTGGTTACTGAGATGTTTAGGAAAACTGGAAAACACTTAAACTCTCCTATTTTTTTAAAGTATGTTTTGTTTTATTGATTTCAGAGACAGGAAGGGAGAAGGAGAGAGATAGAAACATCAATGATCAGAAAGTCACTGATCAGCTGCCTCCTGCATGCCCCCTGCTGGGGATGGAGCTGGAAGCCATGGCCAGGAATCAAACCATGAGCTCCTGGTTCATGGGTTGACTCTCAACCACTGAGCCCTGCCGGCCGGGCTAAACTCTCATTCTAAATGTACTTAATTTAAATTCTCTTGGGTTAGGGAATCATCAAATTTGCAGATATTGTGTCTCATGGTTTCCAGTAGTGACGTGCCATATTTCTGTTACCTGCTTTATTGCACTGGTTAGGAAACTAGAAAAAAAATTTTTTTTAAAATCATAATGATGATAGTAGTTCTTCTTATCTTGTTTATGATTTAAATAAGAATTCATTTATGTTATTTTACTAATACATATGATGTTAATACATATGATTTTGATTTAGGATAGAGATTTACTATCCCAGTAAGGAAAATATGTGGTACTCTTTGTGAATTGACATGTCATTTTTCCTCTTCTAATCTCCGTATTGTTGCAAATTTAACACAGGTACTGCAGAAGAGAGGACTACACTGCTCTTTAAATAAAACTGGCCTGTCATATTTAAATGTCCTTTAAAATATTTTGAGGGGAAAGGTTAAAAGCAGTTACCATTTGACTTTGGTAGAAGGCACACAATGCAATATACAGATTATGTAGCATAGACTTATACACTTGAAACATACATAATTTTATTTAACCAATGTCACCCTAATAAATTTAACAGTTGAAACTAAAAAAAATTAAAAAGGTGTAGTGAAGGTCTGTAGATTGGAAAATATTAAACCTGAAGCATTATGATAATGATCCTTCTTTCTATGTATCTGAGCCATTCATCTGGAAGAAGGGAAAGTAAAGTGAATGAGTTGATAACTTGGTTTCCACAACAAGCTCTTCTCTGTTTAGAAGCAAGGCATTTAGGAGGTAAATAAACATAAAAGGGAAAGAACCAGAAAGCCTTATTTTGAAGGCAAAGGACTGCCACTCCCCTCTAAATCTAATTAGCAGCACTAAGAAAGTGAGTTTTTCCACAAAGTATGGAAAGATAGTTAACAGCTTTGGACATCTGTAGGAGAGAAAGGGCAACAGACCTTGGAGATTTGTCCACTGTCAGTTTGAGGATTGTTAGTTAAAGTAGTGGCTTAAGTAAACTGCCAGCCCTTGTCAAAATGCTGAGAAAATACAGAGTGCCAGGCCTTTTCAATACCTGGAAGGATTGTGGTGGAGAATGGTAAATGTTTTTTTGAGCATGGAAAGAAACACCAAGCCTTACTTAAGGTGATTAATAACAGTTGAGCTTGGTGAAAACAAAGTAGTGGTAGTATTTCTTTTTATTTCATACATATCATATATCTAGGTTTATACCTACTTGACATACTAGATATGAAATATTTACCCTGCTTTTTTTCCCTCTTGTGTACAAGATCTTTAGTCATTCTAACTTAATATATCATATTTCCATAACACATTTTGGTATTTAGAAGCATTCTCTCACTCTATATATGAAATATTGTTGCTTGTATAAGAAGCAGTTTTAAATATTTCACTTGATAATGATAATAAAAGACATGTTACTGATTTATATATTTACTATATTATATTTGTTATTGTTATTTTAGAATGTATTCTTTCCACTTAGAAAAATTAAGTGGGCTGTCAAACAGTAAAAAATAATTTAAGAACATTTATTAACATTGCCTATACTTTTGTACTATTTGAATTATCATGTGGGTATTATTTTTCAATTAAAAAAATTGGTCCATTGAAAAATATATTTCACAAATAATATATATTCATTGTGACAAATTCAAAAATTGAAAAGTGTATAAATTGAAATTTGAAAGCAGCTACCACACCCTACCCCACTACCCCCAGGTAGCTACTGTAAAGGGACTTTTTAATGTAACCATGTTATACAGACTTTCTGCAATTTGCTTTTTTCCCTACGTAACTGATATCTTTCTATATCTACATAGTAATTTTAGAAACAGTGATTTTTTTTTTTTGTAGAAAAAGCAGAGGATCCAAAATTCCTACTTTTTTTTTCTAAGTGAGCTCTGTCTGGGTAAACTTCACAATTGTACCAAACCTGTGAACCTAATTTAACACCATCCACCTAGTGGCAGCTACTAGAATTGCTAGCTAAAGTCTTAAAGTAGGGATTCTCAAATTTTAGCATGTATCAGGGTTGTACCACACAATTGTCTCCCCACTCAGTCTTAGGAGAATGATTTAGATGTTTCTTGAGAGCAGGGTTGTGAAACTGAGAGAATAGACTCTTTTTCTTCTGAGGGCTGTTATATCTCTCAATTACGCAAAACAAAATGCCTATTAATAGTTCACTAACACAATATAGTTGTCCTTATAAGTAGACCAGAGAAAGAACACATCTGCCCTTGTCCCAGCAGTAGCTCAGACCAGTGGTCCTCAAACTATAGTGTACACCAAAAATCACATGGAGGGCTTGTTAAAACACATACAGCTGGGCTCCACACTCAGAGTTTCTAACTCTCATGGTAGGGCCTAAGAATTGGCATGTATAACAAGTTCCCAAATGTTGCTGCTCCTCCTGAACCCAGGTCACATTTTGAAAAACACTGCCTTAAAGGAAATAATTAATCTCTGTAGTAGGCATCCATTTCCCATATGTGACTTAAGACAAACTTCAGCCTTGGCCAGGTGGCTCAGTTGGTTGGAGTATAGTCCCATACACAAAAAGTGTTGTGGGTTCAATTGCCAGTCAGGGTACATACATACCTAGGTTGCAGGCTCAATCCCTGGTCGGCGGCTACAAGAAGCAACCGATTAATGTTCCTCTCATATTGATCTCTCTCTCTCTCTCTCTCTCTCTCTCTCTCTCTCTCTCTCTCGCTCTCGCTCTCGCTCTCGCTCTCGCTCTCACTCTGTCTCCCTTCCTATCTCTAAACATATCCTCAGGTGAGGATTAAAAAAAAAAGATAAACAAACTTCACAGAACAGAATTCAGCAAAAATACAAAAGTAGACCCAAACTAGAATTTCTATATAAAGTGTTTCCTATTTTCCAGCAGTTAAAATCTAACTGCAGTAAGAGATGCTGAAGCCCTCATCTCTGTAGCTGTGTTAAAAATACAGCTTTTCTTTTTTTCAGATCTTCTTATCTCCAACTTAGCTAGGTTTTCCAAATAAGGTTGGACATATTATATCTGAGAGCCATCACTTTTTGGAGACCTACTGTAACCCTAGAGTGAACAGGGAGGGCCTAAGAGTGGTTAATAACATTTTGTTCAGACTAAGTAAAAGATCCTGATAAGAAACGGAGTCTTTCAAAGGAAGCCCGTCTTCACTCCCAAAACTTAACCCAGGTTCTTCTTCTACCCTATTACCCAACATTCATCCGAGGAAGAGTAATGATTGGGTAAACATCACTGGGCCCCAATATCAGCATCACACTTCTTGCCTGTGTCTTCTGGCCTCTCTACTTTCAGTTTTCTCATCTATAAAATGGATTTAACAAATTACACTTACTTGAAAATGTTAGGATTTAATGAGACAATGCATGGAAATCATGTAGCATAGTACCTGACACATACTAAATGTTCAATGAACAGATGTTACTACTAACACATACTGCTACCTCATAGTAAATAACTGGAATAGTGAGTTGGGTTCCTGGCTATATCTCTTTCTTAAACACAAACAATACTAACAGTGTACCATTAAAATTCTTTTAATGTGAGTGTTACATGATCAAATTTGCTTGTTGAATGATCTGTGTGACTGTTGTATGGAGAATGAATGAGGTTATACATAGATGAAAGTGGGAAACTAGCTAGAAAGCTACTACAGCAATCAAGGTGAGAAGTGATCATGGCTTAGAATGTGAAATTGATATGAGAGATTTTGGAGTTAAAAGCAAACTTGGGAATGGATTAGATATTAGTAAGATAGGAGAATCAATATAGCTCTGAATTTTCTACCACAGGCAATTAAGTGGTATTTTTAACAGAAGCGAGAAAGAAGTAAAGATTAGGGGGAAAAGGAATAGAAGTAAAATGATGAGTGTTGAGGACAGTCTGTGGGTCATTGTCCAGTATGCCAAACTGCAAGTCTTAACGATCCTCTGACCATGAGCCTTTTCTGTAGCTAGTCACATAAATGATAAAGTGGGTCAAGGCTTGACTCCTCATACCTTTGACTGTCTTTTACAGAGCAGAGCTTTTAATTTTAATGAAGGCCAGCTTATTATTTCTTTCATGGATCATTCCTTTGGTCCTACAGTTGGTGCATTTGCACAAACTGAATAGTCTCATTATTGGTTTGATTGAATTTTTGTTGATATTGTATACAAAAAGCCATCACCAAACTCAAGGTCATCTAGGTTTTATCCTGTTATCTTCTTGGAGTTTTAGTTTTGCATTGTACATGTAGGTCTATGATCTATTTTGAGTTAATTTTTATAATGTGTGTATGGTATGTGTCTAGATTCATATTTTTGTATGTTTATGTCCAGTTGGTCCAGCATCATTTGTTGAAAATACTATCATTCCTCCATTGTATTGCCTTTGCCCCTTTGTCAAAGATCACTTAATTGTACGTGAGTCTATTTCTGGACTCTCTTTTTTGCTTTTCCAATTTTTCTTTGTGCTTTCACCAATACCACATTTTTGATTACTGTAGCTTTATATTAAGTCTTGAAATTGGGCAGTGTCAGCCTTCCAACTTTGTTTCTGTTCTTCAATATTATGTTGGCTGTTTTAGGTATTTTGCTTCACTATATAAATTTTAGAAAAGTTTACGAATGTCTACAAAACAACTTGGTGGGATTTTGATTGGGATTGCATTGAATCTGTAGATCAGTTTTGAAAGAACTGACATCTTGGCAATATTGAGTCTTCCTATCTATGAACATAAAATATCTCTCCATTTATTCACTTCTTTGATTTCTTTCATCAGAGTACTGTAGTTTTCCTCATATAAATCTTGTACATTTTTATTAATTTTATACCTAATTATTTCATTTTGAGGGTGCTAATGTAAATGACATTGTGTGTTTAATTTCAAATTCCACTTGTCCATTGCTAGAATATAGGAAAGTGACTGACTTTAGTAGTTACAGGAATTTTTTTTTGTAGATTCTTTCACATTTTTTGCATGGACAGTTATCTATGAATAAAGACAGTTTTATTTCTTTCCAATCTGTATACTTTTTTTCCCCAAAATTTTTAAAAAATTTTGAAATAACTAGATTTATATAAGAGTTGTGAAGGTAGTTGATTATTTTAAAAAAATAAACAAAGTTTAATTTACTTCCTTTACTTGTCTTATTATACTAGCTAGAGCTTCTGGTATGACGTTGAAAAAGAGTAGTGAAAATGGGCTGTTTTATGTCAAGATCGACAATTTCTGTGTTTTATTTGGTGTGTTTAGATCATTTATATTTTAAGTGATAATTGATATTTTGGATTAATATTTACCATATTTTTTACTGTTTCCATTTGTTGCCTTTGTTGTTTGTTTCTATCTTTGTCTTCAACTTTTTCTGCCATTTGTAGTTTTAATTGCACATTATAAATAATTTCATTTTCTCTCTTTTCTTATATCACCTAACATATTTTCTAATATTTTTAGTGCTTGCCCTAGAATTTCTAAAATATGTTTAAAACTAATCCAAGACCACTTTGAAACAACACTATGCCACTTCACAGATAGTTTGAGTACTTTATAACAAAATATTCTTAATTCTTCCATCCCATTCTTTGTATAATTTCTGTAATTGTTTCACTTATACATAAACATACATAACAATATATTAATACATAAGCATACATAATCAAATACATTGTTGCTATTATTATTTTGAATTAACTGAGCGAGTCAGATCAATTAAGAATAAGAACATTAAAGTTTTTATTTTACCTTCACTTATTCCTTCTCCAACACACTTCCTTTCTTTATGTATATCTGAGTTTCTGACCTATATCATTTTTTATCTCTTAATAATTTCTTTTAACATTTCTTACAAGGCAAGCCAATTGACAAGAAACTGCCTCAATTTTTATCCCTTCTCCCACTCCCAGGCTTTTTTCAATATTGTTTCCTTTATCTTTGGTTTTCTGCAGTTTGAATATAATATGGCTAGGTGTATTTTGTTGTTGCTGTTGTTATTTAACCTGCTTAAAGTTCTTTGAGCTTTCTGAATCTGTGGTTTGGTGTATGTCATAAATTTGGGGAAATTCTCAGTCATTATTGCTTCAAATATTTTTTTTGTTTTTTTCTTCTCTTTCTGGTATTCACATTACACTTTTTGTAGTTTTCCCACAGTTCTTGTATAGCCTGTTCTGGATTTTTTGGTCTTTTGTCTCTGCTTTTCCATTTTGGGTTTCTATTGAAATATGTTCAAGCTCAGTGATTCACCATCAGTTGTGTCTGGTCTACTAATGTGCCTATCAAAGGCATTCTTCATTTGTTGCTGCTTTTTATCTATAGTATTTCTTTTTTATTTTTCTTCACATTTCATCTTTCTGCTTATATTGTCCATCTGTTTGTACACACTACCTACTTTGCCCACGAGAAACTTTAGCATATTAATCATAGTTGTTTTAAATTCCCAGTCTGACAAATCCAACATCCCTGCCATATCTGTCTTGTTCTGCCACCTTGTCATTTTCCTTGATAGCTACACATGATGTATTGAGTAAAAGAAACTGCTGTAAATAGGCCTTTAGTAATGTAGTGGTAAGTTGTAGGTGGAGTGCAAGTGTTCTGTAGTCCTATAAATAGATTTCCCTTTTTTTTTTAGAGGCTGTGCCTCTGTACTATAAACTTCACAAGTGTTTCTTCATTGTTTTCATCCTTTAGGTGGCACAGAGTAAATAAAGAGGGCTGGAGTGGGGTACTTCCATTTCCCCATAGGGAGGGCCAGAGGAGGCTGGAGTTGCATATTTCCCTTCGTTCTGGTTGGTCTCTGAAAAAAAATAATTTAGGTTCTGAGAAAATAATTTTTCTTGAGGGCAAGCCTTTTAAAGAAAAATACAATGCTCTGTCATATTTCTAAATGGTTACTTTTTCCCTCCCCCTGCCAAAAACACAAGGGAGTTTTTCTTTGATATTCACTGTTAGAAGCAGTTTAAGCTCCTAGAGTTAACATTCACAAAAGTACAGAACCCTTCCCAAGAATACGCAATGGAGTAAAAACAGTCTCTTCAATAAATCGTGTTGGAAAAACTGGACAAATACATGCAAAAGAATGAAACTCGACTACTATCTTCTTGCACCATATATAAGAATAAACTCAAAATGAATTAAAGACTTAAATATAAGACCCAAAACCATAAAACTCCTAGAAGAAAAGAGGCAGTGAACTTTTTGACATGGCTTTTAGTAATATATTTTTTAATTTAATTTAATTAAAAAAATATATATATCTTTATTGATTTCAGACAGAAAAGGAGAGGGAGAGAGAGATAGAAACATCAATGATGAGAGAGTCATCGATCGGCTGCCTCCCGCACACTCCCAATTGGGACCAAGCCCGCAACCCGGGCATGTGCCCTGAACTGGAATCGAACCCTGATCACCTGGATCCTAGGTCGATGCTCAATCGCTGAGACCCGCCTGGCCGGGCAGTAATATATTTTTTTAGATATGTCTCCTCGGGTAAGGGAAACAAGAGAAAAAATAAACAAATAGGACTACATCAAACTAAAAAGGTTTTGCACAGTGAAGAAAACCATGAACAAAATGAAAACAACCTGCTGAATGGGAGAAGATATTTGTCAATGATACATCTGATAAGGGGTTAATATATAAGAAAATTATACAACTTAACACCAATTGGTAAAGGACCTGAATAGACATTTCTCCAAAGAAGACATGCAGATGGCCAATAGACATATGAGGGGATGCTCAACATCACTAATTGTCAGAGAAATGCAAATTAAAACCATAATGAGATATCACATGACACCTGTCTGAATGGTTATCATCAATAAATCAACAAACAACAAGTGTTGATGAGGATGTGAAGAAAAGGGAACCCTCATGCACTGTTGGTGGGATTATAAATTGATGCAGCACTATGGAAACAGTATGAAAGTTCTTCAAATAATTAAAAATAGAACTACCATATTACCTAGTAGTTTCACTTCTGGGTATTTATCCAAAGAATTCCAAAACACTAATTTGAAAAGATATATGCACCCCTATGTTCATTGCAGCATTACTTATAATAGACAAGATATAGAAACAACCTAAGTGTCCATGGATAGATGAATAGATAAAGAAGTGACTCATATATATATATATGAAATATATATATAACGGAATATTACTCAGACATAAAAAGAATGGAATGTTGCCATTTGTGACAACATGGATGGACCTAGAGGGTATTATGCTAAGTGAAATAAGTCAGACAGAGAAAGACAAATACCATATGATTTCACTTATATTAAGAATCTAAGAACAAAATAAATGAACAAACAAAACAGAGACAAACTCATAGATACAGAGAACAAACTGATGGTTGTCTAATGGGAGGGGCATTGAGTTAACTGAGTGAAAAGGGGGAAAGATTCAAAAAGTAGAAATTAGCAGTTAAAAAAACAGACACAGGGATGTAAAGAACAGCATAGAGAAGATAGACCATATTGTCAATATAGTCAATACATTAATATTATAATAACTATGTGTGTGTCAGATGTATATTAGACTTATTGGGGTAATCACTTTGTAAGTTATATAAATCTCTAATCGCTGTGTTGTATACCTGAAACTAATATAATATTGTATATTTATTTAAATGAAAAATTTAAAAAGTTAAAAAATACAGAGCCTTCCTTATGACTGGTTCCCCTTGAACATTTTGACTCTCAGATTGTTCCACACTGAGCATCCAAGAATTTTTCAATTACAATTTAGTTTTTTTATCCCATCACTGGTTCTTGCAGAGGTTTCTGCTATGGGTTTCTGCCATGAGTTTCTGCTCTGGTAAGTTGTGATTTTTTGTATTCTGCCTGTCTCTCCGACTTTGGGGGTAGTGGTTTGCCCTGTAACCTCACTTCTGTAATGGATGTCAGAAGAATTATTGATTTTTCAGTTTGTTCTGCATTTTACTTGTTAGGATGTAGTGGAAACTTCCAACGTTCTTACGTGGAGGATGGGCAACCACAGGTCTGAGTCCTTTTGGGCTGCTATAAAAAAATACCATAGACTAGCTACCTTCAACAACAAACATTTATTTATCACAGTTTTAGAGGTTGGGAAGTCCAAAATTAAGGTGTCTACAGATTTGATGTTTGATGAGAGCCCACTTCCTGGTTCATAGATGGCCATTTTCTAGCTGTGTTATCACATTGGAAGGGGCAAGGGAGCTCTCTGGGACCTCTTTTATAAGGGAACTAATCCCATTCACAAGGGCTCTTTCTCATCATCTAATCACTTCCCAGCCACCTCACCTCCAAATACTATCACATTGGGAATTCAGTTATCACATTTTAATTTGGGGGGGGGTACACAAACATTCAGTCTATAGAACCAGACATCCTGAATTTTTCATCACACTTGTAAATAGACCTCAAAATTAATAATATTCCAATCTAGAGAGCATGCTATGCTTTCCTCACACTATTACTGAGAGATCAATGGTTTGGCAAAAGCTGTGTCTACACATAACATCAATATCCACAAGGAAACCATGTCATCATAATTCCAGCAGTCAGGAAAGACAAAAGGCAGCATGTCTGAAAAGTGATACATCCTACAATCCCACTGCAAACTTAGCACTCATCATGTAGAGGTTCCCCAACACACTAGCCCTGAAGCAGAGATACTTTCTGTTCATTGCTTTGTTTTGTTTTTGTTATTTTGTTTACAGGCAACATTGCTAAAGTTCTTCCACTGCTAGTCAGTTCATGTGTGAAACCTCCCAGATCCAGAGCAGAGGGACTAATATCATGAGCCTTTTCCCACTGGGAGGATCTCTTTGCAAAATAAAAAAATACTATTTCTGAATGGGCCCATTTGGACAGGTAAGACTCAACAACTTCTTGTGTCTGATAAGTGCTTACAGAAACCACTTTACTTTCTATTCTCTACTTGCTTAGTTTCCATTAAACTGCCATACCAGGAGAAATGATTGCTTTACAGTCAGTTTCAGAAAATAGGTAACCTTCATGTCATGCTACCTCCATCCCTAGAACTGCATCAGATGCCTCGCAGCAGACATGTCTTTCTTCTAGCTAACTGATGGGAGCACTTCCTTTTGAGCCAGATGCTGTATTATTAATTTGTTGAAAGACATACTATTATTAGCAAGACTGGCTTCACACAGAAATGGGGTAAGCAGCCTCTCAATCTTATTTCAGGGACAACAGGAAGGTGCCCTTTGCCAAAAATATCTCTCCAGCCTGTTCTCTGAGGCTTGAAATCATTTAATGAGGACTTTGCATTCTCTTTCAAAATTAGAGATAAAGATGATAAATCAGATACTATTGGGAGAGAGAACTGGACTCCCACAGCATTTGGCTCATATCTTGATAATAGCACTTAACTATGTTGCTTTATAATTTATCTGCTTCCTTGTCTGTCTAATCCCATGAGGTTGTGAATTCCTTGAGGGCAGTAACTCTGCCTCACTCATCTCTGACTTCTCAGGATTTTTACCAGTGCCTGGCAGAAAGCAAACACTCAGTAAACAAAATTACAAAAGAACAAATTAACGCATGAGCAATTTTATATTTGCCATGGTGTTTAAAGGACTGAGAAGAAACCCTTTCCTTGGAGTAGGTCCCCAAAACAGATGTAAGGAGACAATGCCAGTCACGACATTAGAATGCCCATTGTTAAAAAGACTGTCACCTTTTCCTAATTCTGGGTTACTTCATTTATTTACTTTTCAAGGCACTACACTTGTGCTGTTTGATTTGAGAAAAAAAGTTAAAACCTTAACTAGATGTTTCATTTCTCAAGAAGCCAGAAAGACCTAGCTGAGTTTGTCTCCCAAGGACTGATGCTTGCTGCTCCTTTAGAGAATCAACACTCACTGCAGGAAGTGATTTGTGAGCAGTTTGAGAGAAGACTAATATTAAAGTCAAACCCTGTATGAAATGAAAACTTGTCCAAAGTTCAGGTCTGTTTGGAGAAAATTAAAAATCCCAGCCTGGCTGGTTTATTCATATGTTCTGTTTTTAGAACAAGAAGTGTGTTGCTCAAATGATTTAATTGTAAAAATCAGGCAGGTTCATGATATTTTTATACAAGCCAAAAAATACAAAGAAAAAGAAAACCCTAACCATTATGTTTTCAGCCCTTAGAAATTACCAAATAATTAACTAGTTTTGCGAGTATTTATTGAGCACCTACCATCTAATAGGCTCTGTGCTAACTGCTGGGCATATAATTAGTGAACAAGAAAAAAAGATGGTTGTGTCCTGCCACAGACAATCTTGCCACACATTTGACTCCCAATCCACATGTGAACTTGATCCCTTCTGAGCCTCATAATAATGATGAGATGGTGGACAAAATAAGTTCCCGGAGTATCTGCAGCATACACTGCTTATTAAATTTTTTAAAAAGCTGTGTTTTTAACCCTGTTCTTTTATCAAAATAGCTGCCACAAACTAGCTGTGTCATTAGGAATCATCCTTGGTCAGGAAGAGCATAGAGTTCTTTGAGAGACCCTTCAGTCTAGGCAGAAGAACCTCTGGCTCTGTGCTAAAGGCCTAGATTCTAGTCCTGGCTCTATCATTACCTTCTTGTGAGATGTAAGGCAAACAACTTAAACCCTGTGTGCCCATTTCTTCAAAGGCAAGGTAAGAATAATCTTCCCTGCTTTTTCTGTACCATAAGATGGTTTTCCTGATAAGATTTATATTAATAAATAACAATAATAATAGTGGATATTTGAGCACACTTAACACATGCCAGACATGTGCTAAGCTCTTTTATATAGTCTCATTTAATGTTTCTAACTCTATGAGGTTATTGCTCAATTCATTTCAGGTGGATAACCCAGCCCAGAAAGGTTACGTAAGTTGCTTACAATCACATACCAAGTGAGAGATGGGATTCAAGCTAAGATCTGTCTGATTCTAGAATCTGACCTAGATGTGAAAGTTCACATATGACTAAGCTATTTAATACATTAGATTGGAGTTAGATATTATTACCTTACTATGAACTAATTCCTGAGCTCTGGAACCTGAGGGAAAAATTTAGTTAATCATAATATATTGGGTGTTCTAGACCTATCTCTCATCCTTCTACTTACTCTAAGCTATCATTAGAAAAGATTTGATCACAAATTTTTGATCACTGAGACACAACTGCCTGATAGGTTACTGAGCTATCCTTCTAAGGGTCATTGAATTATAACAGGAGACATGAGCCACAGGAATTGTGTAAAAGGCATCTTTAGAATTCAGAGTCCCTTTAACATTCTGTGTATTACAGTCATAGGTGATTGATTACTAGGCCTATACATAGAATCAGCATTGCAAAGCTTTACTATATAAATATTTGTATAAGCTGGGACCACAGCTATAGATCAGAATCTAGGAGCCTGATTAGAGGTCTGCTATTCTAGAGCCATGCCTCATCTGTTTATATAGGAAATATTTTCTAAGCAGTTGCTGTGTGGAAGGCATTTTTACAATTGGTATTTCATTTGATGTCCATAGCTACCCTGTAAGATAAGTATTATTATGCTCAATTTTGAAGATTCATTAAGTGAGAATTAGAAAGCTTAGCTAATTTGTCCAAGGTAACATAGCAAATAAATGCACAAGTCAAAATCATAAACACTCTGGCATATGTGGTTGGTTTCCTAGACAACAGTCATCTTTCACTCTTTCTCTCCTAACAGATCCCCAGTATTATTCTGGCAGCAATATATCAGACCTAGGGGATAGATCATAAATTATTTAAGCCGGTAACGGCAATCCCATACCCCTTTGCCAGTAACTAAAAACTGTCTGGAGCTTCTGTAAAAGGCATGGAAGGAGGAGGCTCTTTTGGTGCCACTGTTGCCCTCTTGCATCCTGCTCTTGACACTGTAATATAACAATGTGATACCTGGAGCTACAGCAGCAATCTTCAAACCACGAAGGAAGACATCACTGACTCACTGAGAAAGGCAAAGTGGAGGGATCAAAGCAGCCTAGCCCCTAATGACATCGTTAAGGTGTCAGATCTACTCTGGGACCACCTCCTTCTTGACTGCCTTGTGGTTCAGCTGCTATTAATCAGGAATTCTATTACTTGCAGTTAGAAACATTTTTAACAACTACTATAAAATAGAATAGATGATAAGAGTCAAATGAATGGTGTACCAATTAAATGCTTGTTGAGAGCAAAAAGAGATCCTGCAGGTTGATTTTGTCAGGGAGAGGTACATATAATAGGACGACTTGGAGCTGGGTCTTGAAGGATGGTGGATTTTTTTTTTTCTTTTATCCTCATCTGAGGACATTTTTTCCATTGCTTTTCAGAGAGAGTGGAAGGGAGAAAGAGAGAGAGGGGGAGAAACACCAATGTGAAAGAGACACATCGATTGGTTGCCTCCTGCATGTGCCCCGACCAGGGCTGGGGATTGAGTCTGCAACCTAGGTATGGGCCCTTGGCTGGAATCAAACCCAGGACCCTTCCGTCTGCAGGCCAATGCTTTAACCACTGAGCAAAAACAGCTAGGACATGGTGGATGTTTTTAAAGATAGAGAAGACAAAAAAGTATTTCAATGCCATAACACTGATTCCTAGCACACTTCATAGCACACGGCAGGGGCTCAATGCATGTTTGTGAAATGACTTAATAAATGAGCAATGACACAGGGGCAAGAAAGCATAGAGAATTTTATTTTATTTATTTTTTTAAACATATCTTTATTAATTTCAGAGAGAGGAAAGGAGGGAGAGAGAGAGATAGAAACATCAATGATGAGAGAGCCATTGATCAGCTGCAGCATGCAACCCAGGCATGTGCCCTGACTGGGAATCGAATTCCGATCTCCTGGATCCTAGGTCGATGCTCAACCACTGAGCCATGCCTGGCTGGGCAGCATAGAGCATTTTAGACAAGCAAGGGGCAAGAACAAGAGTATGTATGTAAGATGGGAGTGGTGGGAGCTAATGTAAGTCACAGGCAGAGGATAGACGGTTGAGGCTGTGTCTTGGAAACTATTCCTCTTCGCTTAACCATTCCTTACCTCACTAACCCTACAATCAACAAAATCAAACAGGGATTTTACATGGTAACCTATAGTATATCAACTATACACTTGAGTGACAAAACAAACAAATTAGAAGACATGAGTAGGAAGCATTGCTGGGTGGCCTGAAAAACCCAAATACCATAGCCAATGTAAAAACAAAGAATTCAACATCTGGAAAGTGCCTAATTCTGTCTCTCAGTCTAGATATTAAACCCCAAGCCCCCACACCGCTAACTTTTCCTGGAGACAAGAAATATAGCCACCTTAAGAAAGGCTTTCTTTCTGCTAAGTGATTGTTTCTCTTCTGATAGCAATGTTTTGGAAAATGAGCTCTGACACCCTTAAAAGTATTATTTTGCAGTTGCCATTATTAAGTGCTCCGGTCTAAGAGACAAAATGATTTATCAGAAGCCATTACTTGCAAAAAAAAAAAAAAAAAAAGTTAGGATTAGCATATCAAGGATATTTTCTTCCCCAATGCAGTCAAGAGAGCTAATTTTATAATGTAAAATGACATATAGCTATAGTATAAATAAAATCATCTGCATTGAGATTTATCCTACCTGCAGAAAAGGGAAAGTTAAGATTGAATTGGAATGCTGTAAGGCAGATCTAGTCCTCAGCAAGTAAATTTTGTCCATCATTTTCCAACCCCCAACTCTACTCCCCACCCCATATTGTCCTACCCTCTCCGTAGAATGCTGGCTCAGGAAAGAGTCTGAAACTTGTCCATGGCAAGAAATCAATGACTGATAATAACAGCAGCTGCCATTTATTGAGTGCTTTCAATGTGCCAGGTACTATTCTTAGTGCTTTACATACATGATCTCATTTCATACAACCCTATAAGTGTAATTATAACCCCAAATATTACACTTGAGGAAAGAGAAGCTGAGAGAGGCAAAGTAACTTATCCAGTATCACTTACTAAGTGGTAGGGCTTAGGTACCCAAGCGTTTTAGCTGGAGCACCTATTAGCTTGCCTACTATCTTATATTACTCCCATCCTCATTTGTTGTGATTTCTTTTAGCCGTAGCTATAACCTTAGAATAATGAAGGAAAATCCCTTGTGTTGAATTTCTATGATCGGTTAAGGATGACGGTATAATTAACTTAGTATTGTAGCACCTTTAAACGACGTTGTGTATGCGTTAACTCTAAATCCCAGATTGAGGCCTCCATTTTCGTTTTTGTTGAGTTATTTTTTTCAAAAAGATCATTTGGCACATTAATTGGATTGTGCTGCTGTGATCCATCTTCTCATACAACCTATTAAATTACTTATATGTTGATTGGGTTTGAGTTCACACTGACTTAACAAGAGACATTGCAACCTAAGGTTATTTTTATGCTATTCTCATATTTTCTTTATTTTTATTCTCCTTGAGTTTCTTTTTCTACCAAATTGATTCCATGACTCTCTTTCCCTGTGTTTGTCTGACATGTTGACAGTACAGCCCAGAACTAAATAGGTCTTGCTACAGTATCAATGCACAAGCAGTACTTTAGCTTGTCTGCCCACTCTGTGAACAGGAATCCTGATTGCAGTTCTCAAAAGACAGCACCAGTTCAAATACATCAATAATAGCAGAAAAAATTCTTAAATCATGACTTACAGGTTGAAAAACCTACCCTATGTGGTGAATTATTTGTGTAATTTTTAGGCAGTTAACTTTAGCATGACTATACATATAGCAATATACAAATAATTCAAAGCATCACTAACAGGGATTTGGGTATTGACTTCATTCCAGTACTTTCTTAGGAATTCATGAAACACTTAGCCAAAAGTCTCTGTCATGGTTTTAGTCCCAGTCATTTTTATCTTTTGTTATCCTGTCTTCATCCATCATCTGTATCCTAGTTTCCTTATATCAGGGCAAATATGCAAATTTCAAATGATTCCCAATCTCTCTGTAAGCAATTATTCAAAATTCAAACTTCTAAAGCCATGGTTCTGAAGCCTGGTTGATTTTCCAACTTTTAAATCAGAATCTCTGGGTAGTGAAGCCTAAACTGTGTTTTTTAAAGCAACGCAGAGTATTCAGCCAGGTTGGGAACCACTGAACTAAGTATAGTTTTCATCAAATGTAGTTCTATAGCTGTTGCTTTTATCTACTACTGCAATGATTTTTATAAATGTTCAAAGAACTAAAAATGGGGAGGCTCTTCTAGCATGTACTCCATTAAATGTTGTTTCCAAATCTATTACAGCTCTCTGGAAAAATGTTCTTCTCTCTGTGCTGTTATGGGGTAAGATCTCTGTAGGGCAGCATTTCTCAAACTGTAGTCCACACAACACTAATGTTCTACAGAATATTAATAAATATTTCTCACTAACAACCAAGAAAAGTTCTGTTGTCAAATGAGCTTGGGAAGTGGTGGGTTAAAGAAAGGTAAACAAGTTTCCTTATTGGAGTGATTCTCAACACTAATAATATGCTAACATTCCAGACAAATAACCAAAAAGAACATTCAGTATACAGTATTTCCCAAATTAACGTTTTATTGTGGTAAAAACCACACACATACATTTTATCATCTTAACTATTTTTAAATGTATAGTATAATAGTCTGAACATTGTTGTGCAACAGATCTCTAGAACTTTTTCATCTTGCAAAATTAAAACTCTATAGCCATTGAACAAAAAGTCCCCTTTTCCTCCTCTCTTCTGCATCTTGCAACTACCATTCTATTTTCTGTTTCTAAGAGGTTGACTACTTTAGATGCCTCATATAAGTGGGATCATGTAATATTTGACTTTTTGTGACTGGCTTGTTTCAACTTAACACAATGTCCTCAAGGTTCATTCATGCTGTAGCATATAACAAGATTTTCTTCTTTTTTAAAGGCTAAATAATATTCCATTGTATGTATATACCACATTCTCTTGATTTTCATAGGTTGTTTCCATATCTTGGTTATTGTGAATAGTAATTCTATGAACATAAGAGTGCAGGTACCTCTTTGAGATCCTGATTTCAATTCCTTTTGACAAATGTCCAATAGTGGGATTGCAGGATAGTCCTATTTTTAATTTTTTGAGAAACCTCCATACTGTTTTCCATAGTGGCTGCTCCATTTTACATTCCTTTCTCAAATTAACTTTAAACATGGAAATGTTTTCTCTTGGATCATTTATTAATTTCTCATGGAAAATCAGAATAGTAAATGACATAGTTTGGGAGACATTATTATAGGGCACCTTGGAATTTGACAAGGAAAAAGAACAACTTCTAGGGTGAGTGCTACCTC